>NC_056739.1:631949130-632080338 GCF_019279795.1 Protopterus annectens
GTTTACATGCTATATATTGTTTTTTTTTTTCAAACTGTAAAACTGAATGTTGAATACTTACAGATTTTAAATATTGCACATTGATATGTTAGAAAGTCTGAATTTGTTGAATGAATGAATGACTGTATAGCTAATACTGTTATTAAAATAATTTTGCAGTTTTATGTGAAACATTTCTCTTTAGGACTCTGCTGAAAATGGGCCATGCAAACCCAGCATTTTCCATTCAAGAAAAAGTAATGTAGTGCATATAATAACATTAACATCTATAGTATGGATACACTTACCATTAAAATATCATATGATCAAACCTCCACAGGATAATACAATAAAAAACACTCTGAATGACTTGGCTGTGTAAATCTCTTACCTCAGTCATTTCTGGGGAGAGCACATGGCTAATTATCACAGGATGCTTCCCCTGGAATGACTCATTAGCATATAGCATGACTGAGGACATTATGGAGATCCTGCAGACTACACAGAGTCACTAAGGATGGCCTGTCTCTGAATCAGAAAGGGCCAGTTCCAGTGATAGCAGCCCAGGTTAGAACTTAACCACCTGTAGTACATGCTGAATCTCAGCCATTATATTTTTTGTGAGTGTGACACCCGACCACTGCCAACCAGTAATCAATGAACCTCAGTTCTCACCACTGGCAACAGTGGGAGATGTACATTGAGAGGATTACAGGTACACACACGGTATTTCCAGATGTAGCTCTCTGCATCAAGTGCAGTTTCCCTTAAGAGCATACAGACCACAGTCAGTTTGGGGCTGGTTTCTCCCTCTTTCTCCAGATCCCCAGTAAGACTCCCCACTGGCACAGCTATAGAGTTGAGGTCTCTGCTGAGTGGCCAAGCCAAGACCTCCAATACCCTCTCTGTCCAACCAGTGCTTCGTGTCCCTGACCAAGTAGCTGACACACACACTCTTTGAGGTTTGATTTACATGCAAACATACACACACTCACACACACACACACACACACACACACACACACACACACACACACACACACACACACACACACACACACACACACACACACACACACACACACACACACCTGGGAAAGTCTGCAGAGGTTTACTAGCTATGCCCCCTTTTGCCCAGACTATAAGGTAGTTGTTACTGTTACTGGCCAACTCCTGATCAGCTACTTTAAGGCCCTTAACAAAGGGTGTCAGATCTTAATGTGTAATATTAATATTAATATTAAGACAAATGATAGTTTGACCAAAAGCATGGCTATTAGGAGTGGTCCACACAGTGTCACCAAATAAATTTTCAAGTGCTCTCAAAATCTAAATATCTCTACACAGATCAGCCACAATGAAAGGTTTAATTATATTTAGTAAGAAATAATAAAATAACAAGAAAATACTCAGTATGTATTCACAGTAACATCAGAGTTTAAAATCACTGGAAATATTTAAAACAACATTGCAGGACAGTCTCAAATAAATAAAGAAAAATATCTAAACTAGGCTTTACTATATTCCTGACTCTATCTAAGAGAATTACTATACCCTAGAAACTTACTAATACAGCAAGGCAGATGTTGTGGTGAATGGTACTTGTCAGGTCCAAACAGAATGCTATGTTTCTCTCAGAGAGTTCTCAAATTAATATCTCAAATATTACTGCTGGGATAGCTTTCAGAATGACATCATTTCTTGTCATCTGACTTTATCCCAGGTGAAACCCTCACTGCTGGATTCTGGCAGTTTTTAGCATCTACCTGTGAAAATACCTAGACCTCAGATCTTTGGCAGATGCTGGAAGTCATAAAACAATTACGTTCTTCCATATTTCAAAACTAGCAATTATTTCACCCAAAAGACAATACGGAAAACCTTTCAGCACAGGATCTGTGTCTCTAGCTCATTAAAACTGAAAGATCATCTTTTTGCTTAGCAATATGTAATTTAATTTCAACTGAAGTTAACCTCCTTTTTTCCAGTTTCCACTGTTAAATATATACACTTAAATAGTTAGAATAGTGCATGTACATTTCTGTCCTATTCCAGTAGAACACACTGTGGTTACATTCCAAGCACAAGCACTTTATAAAATACCATTTTAATACACACTTCTGTATCAGCAGTTTGATATACACATGACATATAGTTCTAATATGGTTGTAACACAAGCATCTTATATAGATTATGCTGATATTCACAAATGACATATAATTATTTACAAAATTCCATATAGCTGTGCTAGCAGTATCCCCCATTGTCACAGTGAGCATGACTGCAGAAAGTAAAAAAATCCTAAGTTTTGCATAATATGCAACTTGTGGTATAATAAGATGGCGATAAACAAGAGCAAAATATTAAAATGAGGGCAAACATGGATGTTAATGAGGGTAAACAATGGGGGGAGTGATCTAGGAATGTGTATGTTCTGCCGAGTGATGCTGCCACAAAGGTTGCTGACCACATTGAAATCTTGAAGCTATGGAGCTACACCATGAAAAATGTATGAGGTAACCACCACATCAGTAAATCTGTATATGTAAAAAGCTTTTATTGCTTCCAGTATTCAAAATGTTGCATGCCATAGCCCTTATTGATGCTGAGGCATCCATTCATGCCTAACATATCATGCTGTCCATGACACAGAAATTGTGGATCACTACCATGGGGATAGAAGCACCACACAGGAGCTAGTCAAAATGCATTGCTCCCATATGCAGACTTGGGTTATGTGTAGGAGAACTGATCCCTGTGGACAGCAAGTTATGTGTGGTTTTGAGAATACTAACTACAAAGACTATTCATTCACCAACAGGAGACATAGTGGATGTATCCCAGGTATCACCCTCTAAGATATTTTGCCAGTTCATCAATGTTATACTACAACATGTGGGGGAGCAACTGTGGTTTCCATGTTCAACAGAGGAAAGAGAGAGAACATCATGTGGAGCTGAAAGTTCAACTGCTGAATCCTACACTAAGGCACTGTACGAGCACATCCACTCATGCATAAATCGTGCCATCCCAAATAGAACCAAGATGCTCTCATCCAAAAAAAAAAGAAGCCAATCTGGTGGTCCCCTGCCATAAACAAATTTTACAACAAAAGGAAGAAACTGTTGCAGAAAAGAGGAAAATCCCAGGATACAAAAAACTTCCTTACCAGCCTCAGTAAGAAACTGAGATCCCTCATAAAATCCTCCAAAGCTAGTTACGAAAATAAAATTGCCAAAGATTCCAAAGACAACAACAAGGCATTTCATAACTATGTCAAGAATCTAAATGGCAATGCTCAGATCTGCTCTGAGCTAAAACAGAATGGCATTAAATATACTGATCCCAAGGATATTGCCAATATCCTGGCAGATCGATTCAGTGCCAACGTCACCCCCCTCTCACTCCCTAAATGGCCCATCTCAATACCGGAAGATTGCCAAATTCCGGTAATAACGGCCACACAGGTAAAAAACGCACTCTCCAAAGCTAAGAATACAGCATCCATGGGACCAGATGACATCCCGGGCTGTGTACTACATGAACTACAATATGAACTGGCACCTCACCTAAGTGTCATGTTTAATCATAGCCTCACCTCAGGTTTCGTGCCCACTGAGTGGTGCACAGCTACAGTTATCCCACTCCACAAGGGGGGATTCACCTTGGATCCCGGAAACTACCGTCCCATCAGTCTGACAAGCCTTATCTGCAAGGCCATGGAGCGTATTATCATGGAACTTATAAACAAAGACATTGGCAACCTTCAAACACTGGACCCCACCCAGTTTGGGTTTGTGAAGGGCCGATCTTGTCTCCTGAACTTGACTGACTTCTTCGAATCAGTCTCCAGAGCCATGGACAAGGGTAAGGTGGTCCACACAGCCTATCTAGACCTTGCCAAGGCCTTTGACACCGTCCCCCACTCTAGAATCATAGATAAACTTACTAAGCTGGGCATTAATCCATACGTCACCCAATGGGTTGCTAACTGGCTTACTGATAGAACCCACACTGTAAAAGTAGCCGACTCCAAATCCAGCTCCAGACAAGTGACAAGTGGAGTACCTCAGGGTTCAGTCCTGGGACCGCTCTTGTTTGGCATCTACTTCTCTGAAGTACAGGCCAACACTAAGGGACTCTGGATAACAAAGTTTGCAGATGACTGTAAACTGGGGGCCATTATTGAATCCCCAAATGATGTGGATACTCTACAAAAGGGCCTTACAGAAACAGATGCTTGGTGCCAGAGCCATGGGCTCAAGCTCAATGCCAAGAAATGTATAGTTATCCCTTTGGGAAAAACATGTATCCGTGAATTACCATATAGGTGGCAGTACACTAAACACCGAAAGTTTGATAAGAGACTTAGGGACACAGGTGGACAGTGGTCTCACCTTTGATAACCACATCGCCACAACAGTCAGGAAATCCTTCTATGTGGCACACCTCATCACTAAGGGCTTTTCATCCAGAAAAAAGGAGGTCATTGTCCCACTGTACTCATCCCTCATTAGACCCATTATAGAATACAATGCCCCGTTTGGTATGTACCTCTCAAAGACATCTGCAACAACTGGAAAGGCCACAGAAATACCTCACTAAAAGAATCACAGGCCTAAAGCAGATGCCCTACGCTGACCGCCTTAAAAAACTCTAGCTATACTCTGTTGCATATCGTCTACTCAGAGGCGATCTTTGCTTAACATACAAGGCCATGTCAAACCCAGAGCTGTTGGACATGCTACACTTAAAGAAATCCCAATCCCTCAGAGCCACACGCTTCAGGGATCTAAACCTTGTCATCACAATAAACAAACCATGCTGGAGGGATAGGTTCCTGACCCAGAGACTTCCCAGACTCTAGAATAGATTGCCCATACATGTCAAGCAGAGTGCCTCTTTGGTCCTCTTCAAAAGGAACCTTGACGATTGGATGGGAGAAAGGAAATTCACCCTGGGGATCACGTCAGTCGCCCTGCTAGACAGAGGTCCAGGGAAGTAAATAGTGTGGGAAGAAATAGCCAGGGAATTGTTATGGCTAGGCTTGTATAGGCCCTAGGGCTGATAGCCTAGTACTAACCTATGAACCTATGAACCTATGGAATTTTATGACATAGCCAATTTACATGAGGTACTGGGGGGCCATAGACTGCACCCACACTGGAATAAAGGCTCCAACTGGGCATCAGGGATAAAGATATATCAAATGTAAGGGGCTTCACTCACTTAACTGCTGAGTGCTCTGAAATGCACAGAGTATAGTATATGATATGCCTTTAGACCCCATGGGCAATGTCCATGACTCCCACATATCACATGTGGGACTTATACTAGCAGTTTGCATACAGCAATTTTTTTCCAGGAACATCTTATTAGTGATACTGGATATGCCATGAAATCATGGATAGTAACACCAATTATAAAATAGACCGTGGCAGACTATAGCTATAAGACTTTCGCAGTCACTATCTTCCTTCATAGAGCAAAGCCTGCAGTCACTATATATGACCCGAGTATTGCAGGAGCTCTGTCACAAAGTCCTACACCTACAGGTTCAGTGAGATTTTTGTCATTGTTTCATAGCCTGTGGTCACTACATCTGACTCCAATAATGCAGGAGCTCTGTCACAAAGCCCTATGCCTACAAGTTCAATGAGACTTTTTTCATTGTTTTATAGCCTCTAGTTACTACATCTGACCCCAATATTGCAGGAGCTCTGTCACAAAGCCCTACAAGTTTACTGAGACGTTTGTCATTATTTCATAGCCTTTGTTCACTACATCTGACCCCTATATTGCAGGAGCTCTATAACAAAGCCCTACATCTACAAGTTTACTGAGACTTTTGTCATTGTTTCACGTAAGCATATTCATCTTGAAGATCCTTTCTGTGTATTAACTTTAATCAGTTAAATACATGCCTGTTGTGTTGACTGAAAATCTCTGTGAAATAGTCTGTGCACTCTAAGGACCCCTTACTAAGTTGACCACTGTCCCCCTTTGCTTGACCAGTAGACTATACTGCATATGCCATTTTACTTTCAGGAAATGACAGACAACCTGTTTTACTAGCATTTCTTTGTTAATTGCTTTATTCTGGCTATAAACTGACTGATCACAGTTATAATTTGACCTGGGGCTGGAAAACCCACTACAATCAGCCTTTCAAAGTTTGGCTTCACTTCATTCGCCTATCCTACCCCTAATTCCCACACACACCCCTCTTAGTCTAATATCATACACCCTACATACACATTTCACTTGTGACTCTTATTCCAAAACCCTCCCCAATAACCGTACTACTTCTATACATACACTTCTGTTTATTGTTTCCTACCACCATATCTCTTAATTTTTAGCCCCATTCCAACTATCTTTCTCCCTCCTATACTGCTTTACACTATATCCATTTATCATACCTTCCTTAAGAATAGCTATATATTCCACATTGTATCCTTTTCTTTTCCCAAATAA
Organism: Protopterus annectens; assembly: GCF_019279795.1. NCBI lineage: Eukaryota > Metazoa > Chordata > Ceratodontiformes > Protopteridae > Protopterus > Protopterus annectens. The sequence continues at coordinate 631,955,587 of NC_056739.1, forward strand.
ACCCTTAGTTTTCTTATTTTGACTACATCATTATAGTTTAGCCTTTAATACCTCTCAGTTAATTACATTCCAGAGAAGATACTAGGACAGCCTACCACTCTTCTTTTATAAACTTATAATTCCTTTAGCTACACCTTCTGCAAACTCCCCCCAATTCCATCTACACTTCAATCAGTCTACTACACATCACCCTACTGCACCTCACCCATATTACTCTAACCACACACCCCTTTTAATACTCTACTGTTCCACAGTATTTTTCACTTATAGACTACCCCCTATAACTGCTTCAGTTACAACAGCCCTAGTTCCTCCTCTACTTCCATTTAAGCTATCTCACATGACATCAATCATGCTGTTTTACTCATGCCTCTCATTTCTCATCCTTCTTCACCTTTCTGTCCTAACAACTTCTCCGGCAATTATTTCTCAAGCAATTCTTTTAAAAGAATGTTTTATGGTTTTATATGTAATGAGTTTTTGTATACATTTATTAATTTATTAATTATATATATTCATATTTTAGGTATTAAAGTGTTTATTGGTATAACCTGGTCATTTGAGCATTAGGTGCAGGGTATTTATAGATGGTGGAAATGGTCAAATGTGATTCTGATGAAGTCTATGATGAAAGCGCTCAATCCTGTGGGTTAACCATTCTATTTTTGTGTGTTAACCATTTTGGTGAATTAAAAAACATTTTAACTTCATACTATTGTGGACCTGGTTTTGCCTGTTCCTGGACTGGACTTATCTGGTTTTGATCTCAATCTCCTTTCTTTTGCTTTGTATGGTTATTGGCATCAGCAGTATGTCTTCTGGTCCAGGACTGGTGAACCATGGATCTGGTAGTAGTTGGTTAAACAACGTAATGGCCAGTGTGGGTCTGTTAACCCAATTAGTTCAAGAATTAACAGTAAAAGTCAACTCTATCCAGCTGAATTATGATCTGAATAGTAACTCTGACCATGATTTTTTTTCAAAGCCCATCCTGCCTTCTTAAAATTGGACAGAGAGAAGTTTGTAATACTGTGAACAACCCGGTTGAGTCAATCAAAAACAAAGACATAATGGTTGAATGGTTTAGTACAACTATGGTTTTCGGAAACAACACGGTGAGTGACACACCCACTATAAGGCAATCTCTTGTAACTTTTGAAAAGACTATTTTTAAATGCTGAAAACTCCAACTAGAAAATCTCTACCTTTGGGAGTGTCTTAAAGCAGTAGAGCACAACCTTTTTGGGGGGAGGGCCACTACACGAATTCTTAATGCATCTGCGGCCACCTCAAAACATAGTAAGTCGTTATGAGTTAATAGCAGTTAGAGGTGACTGGAATTTTTACTTAAGACAGCAGTAAACTGCAACATAGACTTCACTACACTAAACAGTACATTAGTAAAATGAGTCGTAGTATTCACATTAAATGTGACTACATTTTGAACACACTCTGTGGCAACAACAGTTCTGTGGCTAAAATTAGAGGTGTGTGCAACTGCAGTCAGTTAGGTAAGTAAGCACGTGGTGGAAAGTTTGTATGACTGGAGTAAGGCATAGCATTTTTTCACTTTTTTAAAAATTTTTGGTTACTCTCTGGGGGCCAGATGGTGTTGTGTTGTGGGCCGGATTTGACCCCCGGGCCAGACGTTTTGCACTACTGTCTTAAAGTTAAAAGAATTCCCAAAGGTTTACATTTATGGAAATTTCCTAATGGACTAAAGGTTCAGTCTCAATTGTATGGTGATCTGGTGGATTTATTTGACCTTCATGGTTGCGAACTGCTAGAATGTTTGGTAAAGCATTATCAGAGGGAAATAGAGGTCCTTATGTCCGAAGCTTACAAGTTGGACTCGAGTATTACCCAGGACCTGTTGTTTCCCCAACTTCTTGCTGATTGCAAGGAGATTTTCCAAAGAGTGGACAAAGATGTTTTGAATATAAAAAGAAGGAAAGAAAAAAGTTTGAGAGAGATCATTTTGAATATTTGGAAGGGTGTGCATATCCAAAACCCATTATATCTAATGGGAGTCACCTTCCCCAGCAGGAAACCAATGAGGATGGGTTTCAAGATGACAAGGTGGGGCTCGAAGTCCAAGAGGAACACCCTTTAGATGGGAACTCAGTAAGGAGATCAGAACGATTGAGAAATCAAAGGGAAAGTCGGAGGGATCCACCTCCCATTTACAGAGTTACCTGCAAAGCATCATAAAGGAGAATCAGCATCCTCAACAATATATGAGGCACAGACAGGCCCAGAATTGAGTGAAGGGACTTTTTGCTAAGAAAATGGGGCAAATTGGAATGACTTCGGACCTCTTGTGGTTCAAAATGAAACAAGTAACTTTTTGTTATATAATCTTAGTGACTATCTTTGTACAACAAAACATGCAAGTTTGTTGAGTAGTGGAGGTACTTTTGTACCTTCATCTAGGCTAAAAATTGGCAGCTTGCTTATTGACTTAAAATTATATCTTAGAAAACTAAACTTTTGTTTGATGTTCGATGACAATCCAGGTTATAACAGCAGGCTTTGTGTGCGAAAAAGAATATTCAGCCCCACTCTGTTTTTTCCCTTGCCGATATATGAGAAGATGGTGGAGTTTGAATTCAAGTTACTCAAAAATTATGAATCAAACACTATGCATTATAGTAACTTGAGTGCCAAGGAGTCCCAGTTATTATTTGAATTAACCAAAAACAAGAACTTAAGGGTTATGAAGCCCGATAAAGAGGGAGGGGTGGTAATAATAAACAAAAATGACTACCTGGATAGGATGATGAGCCATATGTCAAATAGTGAATTGTATGAAGAAACTACATGTAATTTTATAAATCTGGCCTATCGTAGGATTGATTTTTTTGTTGCAAGACATGGTGGACCAAGGGGAAATTAGCCCCAAAGTGTTTTATTATTTACATGTGCAATACCCAGTGGTGTCTAGCATATTTGGGTTACCCAAAATACATAAAAGCACCACTGATCCGCCAATAAGGCCAATAGTGAATGCCACAGAAGGTCAAAAACCCACCCCCTTGGAAAATTTATTGATTTAAAGTTAAAAAAAACTGTTTGGATGCTTTTGACCATCTATGTAGGGACTCCTGGGATTTTTTATTAAAAATTAAGAATTTAGAGTTTTCCAACAATCTTTTTTTTTTCTCACTGTTGTTGTGGTCGAATTGTTTAATGTTATTCCACATGGAGTTGGCCTCGAATGGTTTCATAATTTTCTCCTGTGAATGTACCAACATGAGAAACAATGAAATTACTGTACTGGTTTTTTGCATAGAAATGGTTTTGAAATATAATTTTGTTTTTTTAGAGGGCCGATGTTTTCAACAGATTAAAGGTGTAGTAATGGGGGCCTCATGTGCCCCCATTTTTGCTTACATTGTTCTTTTACAGTGGGAAAGACAAATTTTATTTAAACAGTTTTGGATAAACCATGGAAGACTTATCTTCGATTTTTGGATGATATTTTTATTGTGTGGGAAAGGCCTGAAGATGAGATCAGTGGTTTTGTCGACTATATTAATAGTACCACCCCTTTCTTAAGGTTTACATATTCCTGCAACTCTGACAGCATTGACTATCTTGATGTCACAATTGCTAAAGATTATAGTGAAGAATGTTTGGTCAGCTTTATTTACAGGAAGCCTACGTATTGTAACAATTTTATATTTTGACAGCAACCATCCCATGCATCAAAAATTGGGTATGGTTAAGCATCAGTATATCTGCATAGCTAGGATGGTTTCCCAAGCATGATACCTTTCTATTTGAATGTGAAAAAATTAGGAAGGATGTTACAAGCAAGAGGATATCCTAGTAATATGGTTTCCTCAGTTTGTAAAGGTGTGGTGGACATGAGGATTTCAGGGGAAATAGTACCCTTAATAAAATGCTCTCTAAGGTCAGTTTCTGATATAGCAAAATGTGGTAATATTTCGACCAACAAGCATCATTTAGCTTTTGTAACAGAATATAGCTCAGTGGCACCCCAAATTAGAGACATTTTGTCATAAAATTGTTAAATTTTTTCTTGTTTTAAAGGTGTTATAAACAAGATTGGGAGTAAACCTGTTATGGTTTACAGAAGAGGCAGGACGATTAAAAAACATTTATAACAGAATTCTGCCTGTCATGAATTCATTCAAGGTAACAGGAAACCAGGGACTTATAAATGTGGTTTCTGCAACCAGTGCAAGGAAGTGTTAGCAGAGAACCAAGTAGTTGTGAAAAACAGACTTGTGAAATCTAAGTCCTTTAGTAATTGCAACACCCAAGGGGTGGTATATGGGGTCTATGTTGCTTGCTCAAAATCCCAAAATCTTGAACAAGCAACATCAACACCCATAAAAGCGAAGTTGGTTTTCCGAACCGGCAAACAAACAAAAAAAAATACTGATAAAATCAGTATTTTGCAGGGAGGCAAGCCCCCCTGTTCCCCCCTACTTAAATATACCAACTCCGAGATCACACTACAGTGCATTAATGGGAAATATTCCCGTTACGCGCTCTATGCAAATCTTCATGCAGTCCAGCCGAGCTTTCACTAACTCGATCATATGGGGTCGGCCATATGATGTTCGAGATTGTGGGAATTTGACCATTTTCAGTAGCCCTGGTATATGTTGCCCTATATCAAAAATGTCAGCATTTTTATCTAGGTAAAACTCAGAGAAAATTTAGGGAGCGCATTTATGAACATGTTACTGATATCAAAAAGTTGAACTTGGGGAATGCCTTGGTTAAGCATTTGGTGGACTACCCCGCTCATAACTTTTTGTTTTTTGTTGTTGAGCATATAGTAAAAGACCCTGGGGGGCTATCGGAAGATATGATTGAGGAGAAGGAGTTAATGTGGCAACTCAGATTAAACACCCCCCCGCCTCCCCCTGTTTAAATGACAATATATCCATTGGTAGTGTTCTGAGGCTGAGGTCCCATGTGATTCATAGGTTCATAGGTTCATAGGTTCATACTAGGCTATCTGCCCGAGGGCATTTACAAGCCTAGCCCATAGTTTTGTGGCTTACGCCACCCCTTTAGTATGGGGAACTATACCCATTATTTTGCTGTGCCTCTGTTGAGCAGTGACACTGAGGTAATCCCTGGGGTATATCTGCGATCTCCCATCCATTGGTCAAGATTTCTCTTGAACAAGGCCAGCGAGGTGCTCTGCCTCACATATACCGGGATTTTATTCCACAGCATAGGGAGTCTTTGGGTGATGAATCTATCCCTCCAGCATGTCCTATTAATAGCCGTGTTGAGGTTTAAGTCTCCCGCCCTTGTGGCTCTGACGGATCTAGATTTTTTGAGGTGAAGCATATTCATCAAATCTGGGTTTGACATGGCCTTGTATGTTAGGCAAAGGTCACCTCTGAGCAAGCGGTAAGCGACTGAATAGAGCTGGAGTTCTTTCAGTCAGGCAGCATAGGACAGATGTTTGAGACCCTTTATCCTTTTGGTGAGGAACTTTGTGGCCTCTCCAGCTGCTGCAAGTGTCGGGTCAGATACATTCCGAATGGGGCATTGTACTCAATCATTGGTCTGATGAGTGATGAGTATAGGGAGACTATGACCTCCCTTGATCTAGATGAGAATCCCTTCATGATAAGGTGGGCAATGTAGAAGGTCTTCCTAACTACTTTAGCTACATGGGTGTCGAATGACAGACTACTATCAACCTGGGTCCCCAGGTCCCTGATAACTTCTTCTGTGCTCAGTGGATTGCCACCTATTTGGTAGCTAGGGTAACCTTGTTTTTCCCGAAGGGTATGACTATGCATTTTTTGGCATTTAACTTTAGGCCATGGCTCTGGCACCAGTTATCCATTTCTGTGAGACCCTTCTGAAGGATATCTGTGTCAGATGTGTTTTCTACTATGGCGCCCAGTTTGCAGTCATCTGCAAACTTTGTCAGCCATAACCCTCCTGTGTTTGCTTGTATTCGGAAAAGTAGATGCTAAACAAGAGTGGGCCCAGGACTGAGCCCTGTGGTACACCACTTGTGACAGGCTTTGAGTCTGACATGGCGCCAACAACTCTGACCCTGTGGGTTCTGTCACTCAGCCAGTTTGCAACCCATCTTGTGATGTATGGGTTAACATTTAAGCTGATGAGTTTTTCAATGATACCCGAGTGGGGTATTGTATCGAAGGCCTTCGCCAGATCGAGGTAGGCTGTATGGACTGCCTTTCCCTCATCAATGGCTTTGGTGACTGTTTCGAAAAAGTCAACCAAGTTTAGAAGGCATGATCTGCCTTTGACAAAGCCAAACTGGGATGGATCCAAAGTCTGCAAATTCCCTATGTCTTTATTTATGAGGTCCATTATGATCCTCTCCATGGCTTTGCAGATAAGGCTTGTCAAGCTAATGGGCGGTAATTTCCAGGGTCGGTGGAGGCACAACCTTTGTCAAGTGGGACCACAGTTGCACCTGGGTACGTATCCAGAGGTAAGACTATGATTAAACAGCTGTCCTAGCTGTGGGTTTAATTCCTCATTGAGTTCATGGAGCACACAGCCGGGGACACCATCAGGTCCCATGGATGCTGTGTTTTTGCTTTGGAGAGAGCAGTTCTCACTTGGGCGTTGGAGATGTTTGGGGGCTGCAATCGCTTGGTATAGATATCTCTCCTTTTGGGGAGGGGAGAAGTTTGCACTGAACCTGTCAGCCAGTATGTTGGCAATGTCTGTAGGATCAGTAATCTTCACATCATTTTGAACTAGTTCTGAGCATATCTGGGAGTTTCCTCCCAGGTTTCTAACATAGCTAAAGAAGGCCTTATGATTGTCTTTTGAGTCTTTAGCTATTTTTCTCTCAAAATTTGCTTTGGATGATTTTATGAGAGCTCTTAGTTTTTACTTATAGTGATCAAGGGTGTCTTACCTTTAAGGATTTTGCTCTATCTTGTAGTAGCTTCCTCCTTTTGTTGTAGAGTTTGTTTATGGCTGGGGTCCACCAGACTGGACGCTTGCCTTTGGTACAAAGAGTCTTTGTTTTGCTTGGGATTGCCTTATCCATGCAGTCCTGCAGGTGCTGGTAGAAGGCATTTGTAAGTGATTCAGCGGCTTGAGTACTGTTTTCCCGCTCGGGGCCTTAAAGGAGACCACACTAGTCTTTAGAAGTGTGAAGTCGGCTTCGAGAAGTTCTTTACTGTGGTCTTTTTTATTTCAGGTGGGGGTGGGATGAGGACCTCCAGCGAGATTAGTTTGTGATCTGATCTCACCAGTGAGGGGTATACCTCCGTGTTGAACATTGTGCTCCCATGTTCGTGATGATGAGATCAAGTATGTTTTCTCCTCTTGTGGGGATGGTGACTAGTTGTTCCATGGCATTTGAGTTTATGAATTCCAGGAACTTTTGGGCTAGGGTGTTTGGGCTTGAGTAGTGTTCCCAGTCTATATTAGGGTAATTGAAGTCACCTAGTATGATGGTGTTTGGTGATACATTTATCCCTCTAGTGTTTTCAGGAAGGCCATGTGAGGTTCCTGAGTTTGTGAGGGTGGCCTGTAACATGCTACAATTTGCAGAGCAGTCTTGCCTATGGTTAATTGCACCTGGATGGTCTCCGATGCATCGTGCGTTGCCACCAGTCTTGAGGTGTGGGTGTCTTTGATGAATATGGATACCCCTCCTTTCTTGGTATTGTCCGGATTTTGGGGCGGAACGCATGATAAGAGGTAAAACCTGATAGTGCTGGGGTGCTCTCAGGAGCCTTGAACCAGGTTTCTGTCACTGCACAGACATCGATGTTCTCCATACTGAGAAGGGCCTCGAGTGCGTGCATTTTGAGATTTAGACTTCTGGCATTGAGCAGCATTACCCTTAGTTTTTTCCTTTTTGTGTTCTAGGGTGGTAGGTTTAGAATTTGAGCCTTGCCTAAAAAGGCACTATGGGGTGGCAAGAGCCTTTGCCAATATCCGGAATCCCAGGGTGACAGGTGCAAGCCATCCCTTGCGAAGCAGCGTGGCTTGTCCAGCATGTCATCCCAGGCAGACAGACATTGGATCCCCTTTGAATGACACCAGAGTTTAAGCCAATTGTTAAAGCTGATCATCTTATCTCTGTATTGTGGCATCATTCTTGGTGAAGGTAGGATACTGCTCAAGGTCAGGGTCATACCTGCCTGGGCTACATAATCAGAGAGCTCCTCAATGTCTCTTTTCATGTAGTCCAAGGAGGTACGTCTCAGGTCGTTTACACCAGCGTGGACAATGACTGAGTCGTATTTGTACCTGCTGTTGAGAGACCTGAGTGCTTGCGTTATGTGGCGGATTCTAGCGCCCGACAGGCAGCTTACTGTGACCTTCTCCTTACTCAGTCTGGTGAGCGGACGCCAGTGTGTCTGACTATGGAGTCACCAATGACTAGTGTGTCTGGCATTGTGTTTGGCCTTAAGGGCTGTGACTGTTTGACACTCTGACTGTGAGGTCTATGTGTTGCAGGTGTTGTGTTCTGAGGTGGTGGTTGTTTGGGTGTCTGCTTTGGTGGCCTCTGCTGTTTTGGTAGATTTTTGATCAGAGCCGAGTATGTCTTTGTGTGTTTATGTGTATGATTTGAGGTTGTGATGGTACTATGTGAGACTGGGTCTATAGTGTGTGTGGTAACCTTCTCCTCCTGACTGGTCTTGCCAGTCCTATGTTGAGAGAGCTCAGCCTCCAGTTTGGCCGTATAGTTGCATCTCTCGCATGTATTTGTGTTTTGTGGGAGGAGGAGAGGGTTGTCTGTGTACATGAGGCAATTGTAACATTGCCTCAATATTCCCAGGTTCACCAGCTGAGCAGGAGAGGACACTAGCAACTGATCCCTCGACATGCTAGAAGGAATAGACAAAAAACTTTAAAAGAGATTCCGGGGACGTGGGTGACCGAGAAATGGGGTTTGCCTTTTGGGGTGCTATCTATAAGAGTGCCGTATCAAGGTAATAAGTACTGTAGGAGCAAGTGCTAGGTTTAACAGATAGAGAAAAGTCTACTTGGAGTCAAGTAGAGATGATCTTTTTAGGTATTAGAGAAAGTGCTAGTAACAGGGATGCTTAAAGGTAAGATTGAAAAGAAGGCACTCTGCAGTGTGCACTAGAGAAGTTAGATATGAAAGTAGGTAACTTGAGTTTTACCTGTTTAAAAAGTTAAGGTTTAGTGGAGAGTTACTATTTTTAAAACAGCAAGATGGACTGAAAGGGGTGGTTACTTTTGTATTTTGGTACTATGAAATACTGTAGGATGGCCAATAAATTTAAATAATTGAAGGGGTGGGATTTCAAAAGTGATGGTTTTGTGATTACTCACATAAGCCAGTGAAAGTAGAGAGAAATGAGATATATGGTCAGATTAACATAAGAGGCGGGCAACTAGAAAGACAGTGGTATTTAACAAGACAACTTAAATGGGTGGGAGGGAAAAAAATTCTGCCTGACTCAGAACAGAGAGAGCTGTGGTCTCTTTTGAAGTTTTAATATGCTGTTAAAACAGAATGCAAGCAAAACACAAGATAAAGAAAACAAACTACAGTATTCAAAATATAGAAAGGCAATACAGAAATACAAAAAATAACAGCAAACTAACCTTTCCTTCACAGCAAAGTGTAGCAGAGTCTGGATGAGCCTTTCTGGTGAAGCTCTGAAATGTTTTAGTTTACTCCTTAAATAGAAATTTTAGTTCCTAGCTCCACTCCCTCTGTTAACAAGTGATTAACCTTAAGTGACCTCTTCTGTCTTATGAATGAGTCCTTAATTAATCAGTTCTTATTTCTGCCTGACTCAGAACAGAGAGAGCTGTGGTCTCTTTTGAAGTTTTAATATGCTGTTAAAACAGAATGCAAGCAAAACACAAGTTAAAGAAAACAAACTACAGTATTCAAAATATAGAAAGGCAATACAGAAATACAAAAATAACAGCAAACTAACCTTTCCTTCACAGCAAAGTGTAGCAGAGTCTGGATGAGCCTTTCTGGTAAAGCTCTGAAATGTTTTAGTTTACTCCTTAAATAGAAATTTTAGTTCCTAGCTCCACCCCTCTGTTAACAAGTGATTAACCTTAAGTGACCTCTTCTGTCTTATGAATGAGTCCTTAATTAATCAGTTCTTATTTCTGCCTGACTCAGAACAGAGAGAGCTGTGGTCTCTTTTGAAGTTTTAATATGCTGTTAAAACAGAATGCAAGCAAAACACAAGATAAAGAAAACAAACTACAGTATTCAAAATATAGAAAGGCAATACAGAAATACAAAAATAACAGCAAACTAACCTTTCCTTCACAGCAAAGTGTAGCAGAGTCTGGATGAGCCTTTCTGGTAAAGCTCTGAAATGTTTTAGTTTACTCCTTAAATAGAAATTTTAGTTCCTAGCTCCACCCCTCTGTTAACAAGTGATTAACCTTAAGTGACCTCTTCTGTCTTATGAATGAGTCCTTAATTAATCAGTTCTTATTTCTGCCTGACTCAGAACAGAGAGAGCTGTGGTCTCTTTTGAAGTTTTAATATGCTGTTAAAACAGAATGCAAGCAAAACACAAGATAAAGAAAACAAACTACAGTATTCAAAATATAGAAAGGCAATACAGAAATACAAAAAATAACAGCAAACTAACCTTTCCTTCACAGCAAAGTGTAGCAGAGTCTGGATGAGCCTTTCTGGTAAAGCTCTGAAATGTTTTAGTTTACTCCTTAAATAGAAATTTTAGTTCCTAGCTCCACCCTCTGTTAACAAGTGATTAACCTTAAGTGACCTCTTCTGTCTTATGAATGAGTCCTTAATTAATCAGTTCTTATTTCTGCCTGACTCAGAACAGAGAGAGCTGTGGTCTCTTTTGAAGTTTTAATATGCTGTTAAAACAGAATGCAAGCAAAACACAAGATAAAGAAAACAAACTACAGTATTCAAAATATAGAAAGGCAATACAGAAATACAAAAATAACAGCAAACTAACCTTTCCTTCACAGCAAAGTGTAGCAGAGTCTGGATGAGCCTTTCTGGTAAAGCTCTGAAATGTTTTAGTTTACTCCTTAAATAGAAATTTTAGTTCCTAGCTCCACCCCTCTGTTAACAAGTGATTAACCTTAAGTGACCTCTTCTGTCTTATGAATGAGTCCTTAATTAATCAGTTCTTATTTCTGCCTGACTCAGAACAGAGAGAGCTGTGGTCTCTTTTGAAGTTTTAATATGCTGTTAAAACAGAATGCAAGCAAAACACAAGATAAAGAAAACAAACTACAGTATTCAAAATATAGAAAGGCAATACAGAAATACAAAAATAACAGCAAACTAACCTTTCCTTCACAGCAAAGTGTAGCAGAGTCTGGATGAGCCTTTCTGGTAAAGCTCTGAAATGTTTTAGTTTACTCCTTAAATAGAAATTTTAGTTCCTAGCTCCACCCCCTCTGTTAACAAGTGATTAACCTTAAGTGACCTCTTCTGTCTTATGAATGAGTCCTTAATTAATCAGTTCTTATTTCTGCCTGACTCAGAACAGAGAGAGCTGTGGTCTCTTTTGAAGTTTTAATATGCTGTTAAAACAGAATGCAAGCAAAACACAAGATAAAGAAAACAAACTACAGTATTCAAAATATAGAAAGGCAATACAGTAATACAAAAATAACAGCAAACTAATCTTTCCTTCACAGCAAAGTGTAGCAGAGTCTGGATGAGCCTTTCTGGTAAAGCTCTGAAATGTTTTAGTTTACTCCTTAAATAGAAATTTTAGTTCCTAGCTCCACCCCCTCTGTTAACAAGTGATTAACCTTAAGTGACCTCTTCTGTCTTATGAATGAGTCCTTAATTAATCAGTTCTTATTTCTGCCTGACTCAGAACAGAGAGAGCTGTGGTCTCTTTTGAAGTTTTAATATGCTGTTAAAACAGAATGCAAGCAAAACACAAGGTAAAGAAAACAAACTACAGTATTCAAAATATAGAAAGGCAATACAGAAATACAAAAAATAACAGCAAACTAACATTTCCTTCACAGCAAAGTGTAGCAGAGTCTGGATGAGCCTTTCTGGTAAAGCTCTGAAATGTTTTAGTTTACTCCTTAAATAGAAATTTTAGTTCCTAGCTCCACCCCCTCTGTTAACAAGTGATTAACCTTAAGTGACCTCTTCTGTCTTATGAATGAGTCCTTAATTAATCAGTTCTTATTTCTGCCTGACTCAGAACAGAGAGCTGCGGTCTCTTTTGAAGTTTTAATATGCTGTTAAAACAGAATGCAAGCAAAACACAAGATAAAGAAAACAAACTACAGTATTCAAAATACAGAAAGGCAATACAGAAATACAAAAAATAACAGCAAACTAACCTTTCCTTCACAGCAAAGTGTAGTAGAGTCTGGATGAGCCTTTCTGGTAAAGCTCTGAAATGTTTTACTTTACTCCTTAAATAGAAATTTTAGTTCCTAGCTCCACCCCCTCTGTTAACAAGTGATTAACCTTAAGTGACCTCTTCTGTCTTATGAATGAGTCCTTAATTAATCAGTTCTTATTTCTGCCTGACTCAGAACAGAGAGAGCTGTGGTCTCTTTTGAAGTTTTAATATGCTGTTAAAACAGAATGCAAGCAAAACACAAGATAAAGAAAACAAACTACAGTATTCAAAATATAGAAAGGCAATACAGAAATACAAAAAATAACAGCAAACTAACCTTTCCTTCACAGCAAAGTGTAGCAGAGTCTGGATGAGCCTTTCTGGTAAAGCTCTGAAATGTTTTAGTTTACTCCTTAAATAGAAATTTTAGTTCCTAGCTCCACCCCTCTGTTAACAAGTGATTAACCTTAAGTGACCTCTTCTGTCTTATGAATGAGTCCTTAATTAATCAGTTCTTATTTCTGCCTGACTCAGAACAGAGAGAGCTGTGGTCTCTTTTGAAGTTTTAATATGCTGTTAAAACAGAATGCAAGCAAAACACAAGATAAAGAAAACAAACTACAGTATTCAAAATATAGAAAGGCAATACAGAAATACAAAAAATAACAGCAAACTAACCTTTCCTTCACAGCAAAGTGTAGCAGAGTCTGGATGAGCCTTTCTGGTAAAGCTCTGAAATGTTTTAGTTTACTCCTTAAATAGAAATTTTAGTTCCTAGCTCCACCCCCTCTGTTAACAAGTGATTAACCTTAAGTGACCTCTTCTGTCTTATGAATATGATATTAAACAATATTATTTTGTGCCCAATGTTTGGATTTACTCAAAAGAATGTTTCTTTTAAAAGAATGGTTTATAGTTTTATATGTTCGCATTTTTAGGTATAATAATGTTTATTGGTGGAACCTGGTCATATGACCATTAGGTGCAGGGTATTTATAGAAGGTGGAAATGGTTAAATGTGATTCTGATGAAGTCTATGACAAAAGCGCTCAATCCTGTGTGATAACCATTCTATTTTTGTTTGTTAACCATTTTGGTGAATTAAAACCAGTTTCAACTTCATACTACTGTGGACCTGGTTTTGCCTGTTCCTGGATTGGACTTATCTGGTTTTGGTCTTAACTTCTCCAGCAACACTACTACAAAAGCATACCTTAACTATTACCTCATCATCACCACTCAATCCCACCACCACAAACCTCTCCCAAATAACCCCCACACTGATCTCTATAGCGATCTTCTTCTATTCACACCCTAAAGTCCTCAATACAAACCTTAACTACAAGCTAAAAGTAATATAAATGCCCAAATTACTTTACACTCATAAAACAGCTAGATGTTCTTTCATGGTCTTAAATTTGTGTGTGGACATGCACCCTAACCCAGGTCCCATTCCTACTACACAGACAAAAAAAGTAAAACTTAGCACTGTTAATATCAGGAGCAAGTGCAATAAACTGCCACTCTTTCATGCCTGGTTAATACCCTCTAACCCACACATCCTTGCTATTGCAGAGAATTGACTAAATCCAGAAATAAAAGATACAGAAATTCTTCTCCCTGGTTACAGCATTATCAGAGTAAACAAAGCACATAAAAAAGGTGGTGGAACAGTCCTAATTTTCCCTAACAACTTGATAGTTTCCCCCATACTCAAATATTATACCAAAATTCTGCACAGCCAAAATCCTTACATTTCTAAAACTTAACTCATCTAAGAACATCTGCATAGTTGTTTTATACATCCCTGCTCTGCAAAACATTCCCATTCTAGAAAATATTGTAGCCTGGATAGCTGAAATTGTTTACCTTTGAAACATTGCAAATCATATTGTTGATCAGCCGGTTGAGTGAACTGAAATGCTGAATTCTGGAAGTCAAACAACACAGAAGTTTGAAACTCACCAAATCGAACAACAGATTCACTGAGTTTTGAACTCCGATATCGAGCACACAATGTAATGCAGGAAGGTAAGCCCCCCTGCACCCCCCACCCCCCTACTTTAATATTCTAACTCTGAGATCACACTACAGTGGGGAAAGGGTCCATTTCCCAATCCCCATTATAGCGCAATCCTCACCCAAAATGCCAAATCTGCAATTAACGAATGTCACTGTGCATTCGCTCACTGCACATTCGATGCATTTTTTTTCGGCTATCCGAAAACTGGAAAACTTTTGCACAATCCCCTTTCACATATGTGCATTACGCACATATAAAGGTAAACTTCTTAAACAATACAAAACGACAACATTATCTTACGGGATGTTAACACTGACTGGCAGACACTAACCTCACACCACCCAAAAAACAGTATAAACCTCTGTGGCTTTACTCAACTTATAAATACTCCCACCAGATATAGCAAAAATAACATCCAGCACTCCACCCTGGACTGGATACTAGTCTTCTAACTTCACATCCTCAGGCACACTCTCTGACTCTTTAAGTGACCCCCTAACAGCCTATGTTCACAGGACTATCACTCAACTCAGAAAGCAACACAAGTTCAAAACTATACATAACCTACAAAAATTCAACAAAGAGGTATTTAATGATTCTCTAAAAGCTGTAGACTGGTCCATCCTAAAAATACTTCCCCTTAATTATGCAGTTGAACATTTCAACTGCACCTTCCTAAGCATTCTTAACTCCCTAGCCCCTCAGCGAACAAAACAAAACAAAAAAATAACCATGACCCATGCCTCACTAAATCATGTAGAATTCTAATGAAAAACAAGGACAAAGCATGGACTACCTGCCTAAAGAATAAAAGCAACATAAATCTTCAATTATACAGTACATACAACTCTGCAATCATCAAAACGACAAATATTGCATGACAAAAAAATCATACTATTCCTACATTCAAGAAAACCACAAAAACAACCCTAGGAAATTCTGGTCCTCTGTAATGTCACTACTCAAGCCCAGGAAATAAAAATAATCCCAGTCCATACCGCAGTATAGCACCTCTTCAAACAGCCTCCAGATTCAACACATACTTTATAGACTCCATATCCAATCTAAAAGTAAACCCAACTCATTCACCACAATTCACTACTTCTAGTAGCACTAGTACTAACCTCTGCACACCCCACATATTACACACACACACAATCAACCCCACACTCATAACCAAAAATCAAATCATCCCCAGCTTATTTCTCAGCCCATTCCTTTATGTCAAATAAAAAAAATACTACAAAAACTGAAACCTTGCTCAAACCCAGCAGACAACCACCCACCAGAATACCTAAAGCTTGCTGCAGAGACAATAGCATTTCCATGTTAGCATCTTAATTAATAGATTCATATCTGAGTCATATGACCCTAGCCTATGGAAAAGATCACATATTATCCCTTTACATATGGGTGGCAAATCCACTGACATCATAAACATTCATCCTATTGCAATCTTGACCACCTGTCTAAGATTCTAGAAAAATGTGTGCACCTACAACTTCTCCACTATCTTACACACAACGACCTACTTTCCCACACTCAGCATGGCTCTAGACCTGAACACATTACCTCAACAGCCTTATTATCTTTCATGGACACTGTCAACAAAGGCAGTGACACTGGCAAACTAGTATCTGCAGCATTTGTTGATTTGTCAAAAGTATTTGACATGGTATCTCACCCCAAACTCCTTACAGAACTTTCCACCACTGGTATATCCCACTCCTCACTTCAGTGGTTTTCTAGCTACCTAGCTGACAGGCAGTAAGCAGTAAAATGGAAATACTCTATCTCCCCATATCACTATCATCTGGGTATCAGGCACATTAACTCATCTACAACACATAACACAACAAATTTTCTGTTCCATAGTGACATGGTTCTACAATGCTGAACTCCTACTGAACCCCCCCCCAAAAAAAAACACAAAGCTCCTTCTCTTCACCCGCAAACCCCACAGCTCCAGCAAAACAAACTTCAAGATCGTTTCAGCCAACAATACTGAAATTGAATTGGTTCAGCATAACAAACTACTAGGTGTCACAACTGATGATACTCTCAGTACATGCAAAACAGTATAAAAAACACCAGAAACTAGGCATGCTATACTGGAATAAAAACTTCCTCACCACAGTTACCAAAATTACCCTGGCCGAAACATTTCTCTTGCCCTCACTGTTATATGGGGCCCCAGTTCTAACTAAAGTACAGACCTCCCTAAGAAAAAAAAACTAGAAAGCTGCTATAATAAAATTGCCAACTTTGCCATAAATGTAACCCCTCTAACTCATCCCTGTAAAGCCCTACATTCATTAAGATGGCTTGAACACCCCCTCCAACTCTAAAGCGTACAACTTACTATGGTATACAAAATCATCCGCAACCCACTAGCTTGTTCTTAACATAGCCCGTTAATCCATGTTTGTATCCCAAATAAACATCTCAGATGTGAAGACAAACCTCATAACTTCTAAACCTAACAAAACCCAAGGCCTAAGCCTTTACTCCAGCTCTGTGGCAAAACTATGGAACTCCCATTCTTTAACTATCAAAACTGCTACTAAACTGCACTCTTTCAAAACCTCTATAAAAGAATACTTCAACAAAGCTTGGATTTACTCCTATATGAGCCCAGGCTAAGGTACTCTTATACCTTTTTCTATCTCTACTCTATCACCACTACTAACTTACCCTACCCTCCCTTCCTTTGCATAGCTCCCCTGAGGTTACATTCATACCTTTTCCACACCTATTCCTACTATCCCCTCAATCACACCCTACTCTTCTCTACTTGTACTATCCTACAGCTTCACCAATATAATCTGTTACCGTATTTTATGACCTCTAAAATATTAACAGTCATTATGATAATCATCTGATATGTAAATAATGCTACATCTTCCTATTATCAGACTTTCCATATAATTTATGATTGTACACTATCCCCCGGATTTAGGAAGCCCTTTATAGCGTGCAGGATTAGTTAAAGAGCGATTTTCAATAATATGGCCGACGTGCGATCCGGGAACGAGCTCCCGGGAAGTGCACGTGAGCTCTTAGGCTAATCCTGCACGGACCTAGCTCCTGTATGCAAATTACCCTCATTTGCAGGTGAAAATCATGCAAATGAGGGTAATATGTGATCCAGGAACCTGGTAGCCATCCATGCAGGATGAGTGCAGTGTGCAGAAATGTACTCCGTTATTAACCGAGTACAGTTCTGCAGTTTACAAAACAGAGTTATGACAGCTCCAAATAAAGGCTGTATATCATTGAGGATGCATGCCAATGTCCAAGTAGAAGGCCATTGGCTTTGCAAACTGTTAAAAAAAATAAATAACTTTTAATTTTCTTTTCGCCGATCTCACCTGGTTAAGCATAGGGCAGCAACACACAAACAGGATCGGGGGGAAAATAATAAAATAAACCTAATATAAGCATTCCAACTGAAATCAGTATTCTGTCATGCAAGTCAATGGCAGGCAGAAGACAACCTGGCCAGTGAGTAATGGATGCTAAGGGGGGAGGTTCAGTGTGGGACATGTAACTATGCATTAGCAGGCAATCCTATGCAAATGAGGGAAGGGTTAGTGAATCCCAGATTTTCCCAGGGTGTGAGGCAGGTCCCAAGAGTGTAAGAGTATAAATAGCTGGGTGCAAGACTAGGATATAGGTGACATCATGGGGGGTGTCAGGCATACTGTAAGTGGATTGGAGACCTGTGGCTCGGGATTGCTCCTAGCATAGCACAGCTAAGCTAGGGGTGTGTCTAAACCTGCCTAGCACTCTTTACAAAGTGTAAGTGGGTGTGCATGCTGCACAATGGGTTTTACAGGAAGAAAAAGGAAGTTAAACCAGGAAAAAGCAGCTCTGTGCACATTTGAGCACTCTGTTTGCGCGGTGCGCACACGGGCCTAAACAGGGAGGCAATGGGAAGAGAAAACAGCCGTAGGAAGGTAAGCAAGGAGACCTAGTTGAGCTGCCAGGTGAAATGTATCAGAATCAGCTAATCACACAGAAAGCAGACCAGCCCAGCCCAGCCCAGCCCAGAACACCACTACAAACCAAGCAAACACCTACCCCCCTGATTTTTTCCACACTCTACACCACCAGTGTATACAAGCGGGGAAATTTTAAAACCAAACCTACAAAATGAGAAGGGCTGTAGCAGGCAACATAGAACAAAATGTGCAAGAGGCTGAGGGTGGTGAGGATGTCAATGCTGCCAAGCAACCCACAGTGAGGAGACAGAGAAGAGTGTACAGACCCAGGATAACCTACCAGGGGCTACATGAGCTGGAGATAGTTGAGTGCTATAGGGTGGACAGAGACCTCCTACAGCAAATCTTTGAGCTGTGCAGGCCACACCTGACACACCACACTGGCCGAGGGGATCCCATCCCAGTGGATACCAAGGTATGTGTAGGCCTAGGTATACTAGCCACAGGTACCTCCCAAACTACAACTGGGGATAACATGGGTATCTCACAGGCATCAGCATCCCGAGTATTCTACCAATTCCTGGATGCCATGTCAGCACATGCCAGTGAGCACGTATATTTCCTCAACACACATGAGGTGTTGACCCACAATATGTGTCTCTTTCACCCACTACCCCAGGGTGGTTAGCTATTTGGTGGAAGAGACGCATATTGCGGGTCAACACACATGAGGTGTTGACTCGTAATATGCGTCTCTTCCACCAAATAGCTAGCCACCCTTGGGTAGTGGGTGCTATAGACTGCATGCATGTATGCATCAAAGCACCACCCGGTGAGCAGGGTAGGGTCTACGTCAACCACAGGGGCATCCCCTCCATCAACTGCCAGGTCATATGTGATGCCAGAGCATTATACTGAATGTGTGTGCTGGCTGCCCTGGAAGGTATGACGATTCACACATATGGCAAATGACACAGCTGTACCACAGATTTGCCAATGTGTACATCCCCTACAGTCACCTAGTGGGGGATGCTGGGTACCCACTGGAGCCGTGGCTGATGACACCCATCAGAAATGCACACACACCTGAACAACAACACCATAATGATGCACATGCACAGGCCAAGTATAATAGAGCATGTGTCTGGGATGCTCAGGTCACGGATCCAATGTCTGGACACATCCAGTGGAGCCCTGCAGTATTCACCAGCTACATGTACCCAAATAGTAATGGTATGTGCTATGCTACACAATATGACCCTGCGGAAACAGCTGCAGCAGGAACAGCATGGGGCAGGGCCACACAGCCCCCCACCAATGCCAAGGCCTGTACAGGTACAGAGTGACTTGGAGGCAGACCAACCTGAGCCTGCTCCAGTAGGCAGAAGGGGATGTGCCCAGTATGCCCTGGCCTTGTCCAAGAGGCAATGCATAGCATATGCACTGACACAGTAGGGCCCCAGGGAATGATGCCTCTCTCTGACTCACACAGACAGTAAAAGGGATGCCAAACATGATACCACCTGTGCCTAACCATGTATAGGGAGTTTACTATATGCATCCGACATAGGCAGCCCTCCAGCACCATCCTCAAGTCCGGCACACCCTCAAGGTAAGTCAATCAACCTACCAATTGTCAAATGGAGTAGAATGTGTTTTTACCTGTAGCTATGGTATGGATGTGAACATGCAAGGGAATTGGGTGGCCGGATGTCAAGGCAGCACAGAGTAGACATCCATAGTCCCAGCATGAGATCTGTAACACATACTGGAGTCACCATAGTAGCCAGTACTACACAGGGTGACAAAACCCACTGCAGGAAAGGGCCTGAGCAACAGGGGTGTCCATAAGCGCCACACATACAAGAAGGATCACATACCCAGCAACTGTCTCAGCCAGCAGGACAGGTGATGACAAACACAAACAAATGCTGTACTGCGGCCTCCGAATGTGCCCTATGGTTAACCCCTCCCCAAGGCCTACACAGACAGACCGCAGCAGGCCAGGCAGTTGGATGTCAGTTGTGAAGGCTAGGTTGTCAGACACTAATATGTAGGTAAACAAAGCTAGGATCTGTACTACACTGGTAAGCCCTAGCCAGCAGGATAGGTAAGACTACAGACGGAAATGGAGTACCTGACTTACCAGTACAGTCCTAGCAAATGTGTACAAGTGTCAGGTGCGCCCCCCCCCCATCCAACATACACATAAAGTAACAGTCAGGTGTGCCCCCCACTCCTGTAGAACAGTAGAAACAGTTAGGTGCCCCCCCAGCTATGCAGAAATGTAGCAACAGTCAATGGCAAATGACCGATGGATACCCTGCAGACACAGCATGCTACCCGTTGGTGTACAACAAAAGGTCAGCACCACAGTACAAACAACCTGGATGTGGTCCACACATGCAACACAGATGGCCATACTGGACATGTTCACACACTTAAACACATAAAGACCATGTCTACAAACACCAGTGGACCAGACATATCTGGCAGTTGCAGTTCTCAGTGTGAACACATGTCAATATGCACCACTCCTGCCTTGCACACACAGTGGATAGGAATGCAGACAAATATGTAAGGACAACACACTATAATAAGCCACAGGCACACAGGTATAGATGTGTGGAAGAGGGTGACTGTGACAAGGAGCCATGCAGGCCTGTACCAACTGGCACACAGCCTAAGGGCCCTCAACACATGAGGTGTAGATGTAACCCACTGCAGATACTAGCCACCAGTACCTGTCAGCATGACAGACTATGTGGTGTACGTGCCAGCTGTGCAACAAGAATGTACTAGGAAGCAGCCATCTAGTAGCTGTATACATGCACCTGTGACATATGACCCCGTGTGTGCCCGCATGTGGCATGTCAACCCCTACATGAATGGGGTATGACCCATGCACACACTGCCCTCCCCATAGCAGTAGTATGACAAGCCTGCTGAGGTCATCCAATGTGAGTTACACCTTTGGGAGAGCTATAACTCAGTAGAATGCATGGTGCATCCCATAACTGTGTACTGCTGTAGTGACAGAGTAGTTAGGTAGTAGTACTAACCCCAGACCTGTCAATTGTGTGAGTGTGTGTTTGTGCCTGTCTGCCTCTAACTGTGTAGAGTGAAATGCTTGTTAGGTTACTCACACTCTGTGCAATACATATATTAAACTTTGGCAAGGCTGCTGATGTCACTCACCTAGAAGTACACCTCTGGGAACATGATAGCCCCTTAATCACCTTGGCACATCCTGTGACTGTGTACTGCTGTAGTGTGATAAACTAGTTAGCTAGGTGTTCGAGCCCCAGCCTTGGCAACTGTGTGTGTTTGTGTGTGAGTCTGTGTGTGTGTGTCTGACTGGGTAGAAAGCAATGCTTTTTAGGCTACTCACACTCCATACAATATAAATACACTACTTTGCCAAGGCTGCTGATGTCACTCATCTAGAAGTACACCTCTGGAAAATTGATAGCCCAGTAATCGCCATGGTGCGTCCTGTAACTGCGTACTGTTGTAATGTGATTAACTAGTTAGGCAGGTGTTTTTGTGTGTGTGTGTGTGTGTGTGTGTGTGTGTGTGTGTGTGTGTGTGTGTGTGTGTGTGTGTGTGTGTGTGTCTGTGTCTGACTGGGTAGAGAGCAATGCTTTTTAGGTTACTCAAGCTCCATACAATACAAATACCCTACTTTGCCAAGGCTGCTGATGTCACTTTTCTAGAAGTACACCTCTGGGAAATTGAGAGCCCAGGAATCACTGTAGTGGGTTCTGTAACTGCGTACTGCTGTAGTGTGATTTAGAATGGTGGTAGTGTTCCATCTCCATCCATGCCAGTTCCAGATGTGATGTGTGTGTCTCAGTGTCTGTGTATGGAGCAATGCATTATAGGCTACTCACTCACAGTACATTACAAATGCCCTACTTTGGTAATCCTGCTAATGTCATTAATTGTGAAATACATCTTTGGGGAAGATGAACTTCAGTAATGTCCGTGACGCATAATATAACTGCATAGTGCTACAGTGTAGTAAACCAGCTAGGTAGGGGTTCTACTCTCAGACATGACAGGTGTGTGTGTGTGTGTGTGTGTGTGTGTGTGTGTGTGTGTGTGTGTGTGTGTGTGTGTGTTTGTAACTTGTATCCTGTGTAGAGGTGGTTGTGAGCCTGTGACACCTGTGGGCAATGTGGAGGGGTTTGCTAATTTAATTTATGGTGGCCCTACAATATATCACAATGTCAACCATACAGGGATAACAGATGTAAATGGCTGAGAGGCTGGGGTGCAAAGCCATACCCATACATGTGACATCAAGGCCTGCCAATCACAGTTAGCAACCCCACTGTGCATTCACATGTGACTCACAATGGACATACCATGCCTGACAACATGGCCTGTATGGACAGATGACACTGACATCAGGAAATGCTGTTAGAATGCTATCAATGTAGGTGCAGGGTAAATCTGCTGACCAGTACCACTCCCTGCCACACATGGGCAAGACTGGCACATCTGATGATAAGCTGTGTTCACAGCATGGGCCACACAACCCAGGTACAGTTCCACATGTCAATGTACATGCATGTGGGAGGTGTGCACATCCTAGACACCATCCAAGTCATGGACTAGGGGAACACAATCATGGCAAGTGATGCACAGCACTGGCCACACACAATAGTCATTAGGTGACTGGAAGACAGATGCAATACCCACCTGTGCAGGAAAATGCAGAAGCTGTAGGCCTGTGCCACAATGCAGACCATTGTCATGTGGGTTGGTGCCAAGGTAAACCCATCGCCTACCCTTGTATAGCCTGCTGGCACTGTTGGCCACCACACACATGCAGACATGCACCCATGCATGTCCAAACAGGACCCTGTGTGTTCATGTGTGTGTTGTATGGTGCGTATGTCCACATCCACATGCACTACTCCCCCCAGGGCACAGTGAAGCATGCCGCCTTATGTCTGATACCCCGTCATACTCACTGCCCATATGACCTTCGTATCACCCGTGTGGTGCATGTGTTCCCTGCACATTGATGTGTTTTTGCAATCCCACTAGTGACAGGTTGCACTCCTGGCCCTGTCAAGTGTGTTAATGTGTGTGTGTCCTTGTGTGAGTGTGCCTGTGCTGACACTGGCACCTGTTCATGCAGATAGGCACATGTACATCACCTACTGTATATCTATCGTATCCCTTTTGCAGATGTCACTCACCATCACATATATGTTCTGAGTGCTCGACAACAGATAACTCATGTGGCGCATCCAATAACATCGAACTGTGATAGAACTACATAGCTGTCGGGTGTTTAATGCCCTGTGCTGGCAGGTGTGTGACACAAACATGCGTAGGTTTTACCCTCCCACCCCTCCCTGACATGTATTCACCTCTGTCTGCCTCCCCCACTCCCTCTCTGGCGGATGTGCAGGACCACACCTGCATTGCTTAAGCAGCAGCATGTGTATGTAACATGATGCTCATGATCAGCTGATGGCCTCTGCATGAATTTCAGCCCTTCTATAGCCAATTGCATGTGGAACAGGTGTGGTAACATTCCCATAGCCAATTGCATGGAAACGCACTCCAATACCTGGGAACATCCTGGTGGCATTGGCCCTTGTTTGTCACTGTGAGCAGGAGCTAGAACTGTCATTTGGCAACCAGCATTTCAGAGGGGTTGGGGATTTACCTCTAGCAACATACACTGTGGGAAGAGGGCAACAAACATGAGGGGGATGTGCCTGACCTGACTACGAACTGTTAGTGCTGCTATACTGTATATGGAGTAATGTTGGATTAACAGTGTTTGTCTGGTTATGCCTGTCGTACATGTTGCAATACCTGCCATGTCAGTTCCATGTATATCAGGAATCCCAATCTGCAGGCTCATCTGCAGACTGAGCAGTGTTGTGCCTTTGGTGTCATGTGTTAGCCACGATGCATCTATCCGTGGAACGCAGAAGGTAGTGTGAGGATTGAAGTCTGTTGATGGTGAAGGCCATGACAGTTACTGACTTCATATCCCTCATTGGACATATATTGCAACATACCCCGTTACAATGGTAGATTAATGAGGGTATCACAGCAACATGTCTATACTGGCCCTGTGTATCTGCTGTCAGCCACACCTCTGTCAACCTTTGTACGTATGTCATGCAGGAAGTGGTGCATATGTGCTGTACACCATAAATAGTGTCATCATATCTGATAACACGCCAGTGATATATCAGAGTGCTACACATGTCATGTACAGTAGGGGTTACACTTAATGCCATACCCTGGAAATCCTGTGGATGTTTGTACAGTACTGAGGTCTGTGTAGTGATGGTGAATGTTGGCAGTGTGTGTATTGTTAATATGTATTATGGCCTGTGTACTGACTGTGGTAGATGTCATTGTTCTAGCTCCCCTTCTATCTGTTGTTACATGCTGCCTCACTGTATGGTACCATTTTACCTTACATGTGTGTACATACAGACACACACGTCCCATACCACAGACAACCATCAGCCCAGACTGTGTAGCAGCCCAGTATATGTAGGGTCATTCTGTGATTGGCACATATGAGGATGGTGTTAGACAGATAGTTCATATAGTGTACTATTATGCTAGCGTACCATATGTGGATGTGGCTGTTTTCACATTGGATGTAGTTATGCACTGTCACACAGGTGTATCCTACCCTGTGCTGTGACATGGCTGTCAAGCCTGCTATATATGCAGGTACTGTACCATGATAACCTTAGGATGTCTGTCAGTAGCCAATGGCACACATGTTATGAGCAGATGTCACCTTCCACACACACCGTGTCTGTGACAACAATCCCAATGACAGTAGCAAATGTCTATTAATATACCAGCTACACATACCAGACATCCCCTTGCACTACTACATTGGGTCTATAGGAGCTGGGGTAGGGCTGCACTCCATGGCCAGGACATATGGTGGGATGATATGGACATGTACTTATCCAGATAACCATATATATACATATATATATATATATATATATATATATATATATATATATATATATATATATATCTGAGTACACATGTGTAGTACTTCCAATTACCACTGTCATGGCAACCACCCACTATGAATCCCTACATCATGCGGGCGTATTCTCCATACATTCCCTGTGTAATGGACATCCTTCTTGTGTGTGGGCATCAATGTTACAGACAGCAGGTAGCAATACCTCTTACAAGAGAACCTGCACCACACTCAGGGCAGCCAAATATATGTAGGAGGATCGGGACATACAGACATACTGTGAGTAGAGTAGTGTAATGCTTTGCATAGTACTGGTGTTACAGTGTGTGTGTGTGTGTGTGTGTGTGTGTGTGTGTGTGTGTGTGTGTGTGTGTGTGTGTGCACATACTAATTTACCTTGGATTGCAGTCTGTGTGAATAGCTATCTACTGTGGGCCTATCCTCTAGCTGGACAGAGGTGTGCCTCTCATGTGCTGTCTGTCCACCACACAGGTCCTTTGTCGGATATTACACTGGTAGTGTGTGTGTTGCATGCTAGCAGTACATGGCTATATCCATTTGTGTACCTGATGTTGTATTCCTGCATTAGGGTATGTTGCAACACATCCTGTAACACCAGCATGCTCCAGGGTGGGTAACTGCAATACTGCGGGTATGTTCCTGCCTTTGTCCTCCACATATATGGCAGCCTTTGTCCCGCTGTGATACAGGTAGGGGTTGTTAGGTACTGGCCTACCATTAACTGTGCTAGTATTCCTACTATCATCCCAGATATAGAGTGGACACCCACAACATTTGTTGGCCAGGGACCATACATGTGACAGATACATTGGCATTACCACAAGTAAAGAATGTCCCCCTGGGACTTGACTACAGGGTGTAATTGGAGGCTGCTGACCTACATCTGCTATTGTTGACTGTTACGTATTGTGCAGGCAAATCTGTTGTCAACTGTTGTATGAATTGAAGAACGTAGCCTGGACACCATAGTATGTTATATATATCCGCACTGTCTGCATCTACTGTTTTGTGTGGGCCTTGCATCCATCACTAGTTATATACATCAACATCCATGTGTTGTCAGTAATGGCAAACATTATTGTATGATAAACCAAAATAAATGGTGGTAAATTAGTGCTCGAAAAACATTTACAACAAAGAAAATAGCACTAAGTACTGCAGTGGAAATAAAGAGTGTTTTTGGACTCGCAACATTAGTGCTATTTTTTTTGTTATTATCGTATGATACACAAATAAAGGTTGTCTGTGTATACATACCTGTGTGTCATGTCATGTCCTTTGAATTGTGAGTGGGTATATGTGCAATGTAAGTATCCTCCTTTGTGGGGCTGGTTGCCACACTGCACATGTCACAGGTACTGGTTACAGGGCTTGTGGCTGGGGATATACAGTGCACCCAGTACATCCACACCACTGCTACACATGTATGGCTACTAATACCCTTTGTCTGTGTATATGTCTATGTACCTATACATCACATATATCATTTATATATGTATATATATACCCGCACATGATTGTCAATGTATGGATGCGTGTGCATATCTGCACCATTGTAATGTGTAGCCCTTCAACATAGTACATTCCCTGCGGTACAATAGCGTATATACATGATATGTTACAGATATTGGCCTGACATGTACAGGTGACATGGATAACTGTTGGAGCATTGTAGCTGTGTTGTGTTGTATCCTGCTGTCAAGTACTGCATGTTGGATTGCACAGCATATCCATTAGGGCTGGGGGGAGTTACATATCAGTAATTACCAGGTGTCCCTCATTTGTGCCCCCACCCCCACTAACTGTGCTAATGGTCTGTTATGTAGTACAGAGTGGGCCAGGAATCCATTCCCATGTGGAAATCATATACACATGTCTATCTGTATATACATATATATATATATATATATATATATATATATATATATATATATCTGCATAAGTATATATTACACCCCCATATGTAGAGGGATAGAACTGGACATTGATATAGCTCTAGCTATGTATATGTATCCATATTTATATGTGTATGTATGTATGTATGTATATATATATATATATATATATATATATATATATATATATATATACACACCTATAGCTGTCTATCTCTCTACATTTACAGATGTATAGCTGTTCATATGTCCATGCATGTTTGGCCTATATGTGTGGCCTGTACCTCATTCTCTTGGCAATTGACATGGATGACCTTAAGACTGAGGTCAGTCATTCGTGCCGACATGTATCTGTTTCAGACGTATCATCTCCAGCAATATATGTGTTCTACAACATATAACTGTGTAACTTGCAATGTTTGAAGTATATTAGAGCAGGATATGACAGATATTCCTATATGTACCCAGATTATGGCACACTATGTCCAGGATTCATGCATTAAGAGGTTGTGTGGTGTGTTATTACTACATTCCCTGTGCTGTTGACTGATTTTGCTGGATGATATGTATGTGGAATGAAAGGGTATATACATCTGTCATGGTTTAATGATAAATCACGTAGTGTATGATGTGCAGCATCCCGGGTGTGAGCCTTCCAGAGGCTGTATATTGTGTTTCAGGGCAGAACACCGACTGTCGGATACAGAGTGAGTTAGGGACATTTGAGCGGTTTTACGCGGGTGTGCGCGGGTTTGCGCAGAGCTAAGCAATGCTAAGCTCGGGTTGCATTTCCTTACACTCAGCTAGCATCTACTTAGCTCAATCTATGTAGGCAATGCTTACCCCCTTGCGAATACACATACACACATTTACAACTGCTTATCCATGCATACTACTTCTGTTGGGCGCATACACATGCTTCCTAGTGCCTTAGTCATTATGTCACTTCACATGTGCATTTAAGGCAGTATTCCTGTGCAAATATAAATGTTACTTAGTAGGTTCTACAGCACAATGAAGTTAACATACAGATATCACATGGTAAAGAGGATGTGCTGCAGTGGGACTTAACTTGGGAACGCGTGCGAGTTAGGCGGATGCTCTGGCCACTACACTATTGCTATTTAGCTTCATTTACATATGTCTGCCATAATGACATACCCATGTTCCATTCCCCAGTTGCTAGCCTTGCCATACCGCACCTCCACACATTTCCCTCTCTGCACATCTTGGTACACCTCCATTATACTGTTCCCACCCAAGCATCTGCAGGGTCTTCATCTGTTTAGTCCACGTACGTACCAGCCTTCCCTTGATCAATCTCCGATACTGGTGGTGACATCGATGTGACCCACAACTGTTGGTTCATCCCACTAGGGATGAACCTGTTGTGTCAAGAGTAGACCTAGCTGGTCTACAGTGTTTCTCCTACTGGTAGCATCCTGCCAGGGTATTGTGTAGCAGCGGTTTGCTCACACACCTGGCCAGCCTCATCTCCCAGTTCCACGGAACCAACGCCCTAGGTGTGACATACTGTGCATGTAGCATGCTCACATGCCCCCACAGTGTACACCATATATCATTATTCCCTTCGGTATTATGCAGGTCTACTGCTCTCATAGTATGATTGGACAGGTAGTGTTCTGTGCTGCACATAGACTGCACATAATACTGTGGTCGAGCAATGGACACGTGTTCTGGTATTAATCTGCACACTTATATACATTTCCTATACTGTTGGATGCCTGTGCTGGATGATGTGTTTGTGATCACAGCAACTGAATGTGAATCCGCCATGGCTTAGTGAAACTCATGTCTACTATAGTGTGCAGGGTTGGGGGGTTGCAACCTGGCCGTGCAGATTATTTTGTTAATGGCCATAACAACAGCTGTTGGCTACAGGGTGACTAAGGCACTGTAGTATATTTGTAGGTGGGTATGCGCTTGTTTGCATGAAGTACAGCATTACTGACCTCTGGTTGCAGCATCTTGCACTCAATTAGCCTCTACATTGCTTCACCAGTGTGGTACCCGCATACCGACGGCCATACAGGCTTACACCCGCTTCCTCCCACGCACACACGTGCAGCGTCATGTATTTTGTTCACATCTGTCAACCGGGACAGTCAGACTGTATGCTTGTCCATTGTCAGTGGTGGCCCGGGGTGTAGAGCTCTATATTGACCCCAGCTACGTATCCCAATTGATACTGGGGTGTTCACATTCAAAGTGGGTAACAGACATAACATAGCTACGTCCCCCATTAATCATGCTTAGTTTACGTTAAACTGTCAGTATTATCCATGCTTAGGTCATGTTTACATGTCAGGTATGGCTGTTGACAAAGGTCAGTTTAAGGTGAGGTAGAATTCCTGTTTCACAGGTCTGGGTAGGTTACATGCAGGTATTTGGGGTAGGTGTAGTTATTCCATACCTGTGTGGTACAGTAGAGGTGAATAGCTAAGGAGTAGGCAGGTAGGTAGTGGGGGTGACATTGTAACTGTATAACAGCCCATAGGTATAATTGGATGGGGAGCAATAGGGAAGGTATGTCGGATGTTGGGATTTGCATGTGAGGCAGGACAAGAGATGTTGGTATCACTAGTTGATGTAGTGGTATAGAGTGTGATGTGGGCGGGGGGTTCGCAAGATGGTGAGCCTGTGATGCTCCAGGTGTGCTTGTGGTGTTCCTTCATGTGTTAGTTACATGTGTTATATGGGACAGCTGTGATATTACATGTGGGTTGGGGTTCCAGATACTGGCAATATAGTGGGGGAAGAGGGTGTCACCTACATGTACCCGTAGACATTAATAGAAATGGAACAGGGGCTGATAGGTACGTCATGTGCATGGGGCACAAAGGGGGGTGTTAGTAGGGGGATTATCCAGGGATGTGCAGGATGGCTGCAGGGAAGGTCCACAGCTGGCCATGTGGTCTACGACAACAGCTATGCATATGCACTGCATTTGGTGTTTGCGTCGGACATTCACACCCCTGGGTGGGGGTGAGGACTACAATAATACCTTGTGATGCCTATTACATCTGCTTACATGCCTACAGTGGGGTGTTGCGACCATGTGTTTGTAGGTGTCGTGTAGTGTTATGCAACAACACATATGGTTATACCGTACTTAGGCATGTAAACTGGACTGTGCTGCGGTGGGTGCCATATCGGGAATGGC
This sequence comes from Protopterus annectens, assembly GCF_019279795.1. Lineage (NCBI taxonomy): Eukaryota > Metazoa > Chordata > Ceratodontiformes > Protopteridae > Protopterus > Protopterus annectens. The sequence goes on from NC_056739.1 coordinate 631,985,959, forward strand.
TGCCCGCTAGGCGTAAGCATGCCTGTCAACTGTACAGAATCTGCGGCTTGTCCAGAGTTAGATTCATAATATTGGTGTGTTCCTCTTACAATCTGCACCTGTCTGGCAAATACCTGGTAACTGACACCATTAAATACAGACAAGTAATTAGGTTTAGGACCCCACATCCTTCAGACGAGTCATGCTAATGCATAACCTATTATTCTATCAGCTTTCTAAGGTTGTAAGTGAAATATGAGCTTCCTGTCCCTATTTGTCCCCCCAACGGTTTAGGTTCTGTCCAGTGGTTTTGCTGTTAGAACTTGAGAGGTATGGGCTTAGGGTCTGCCCAATTCGCAATAATACTTACATCCCCGGGGTAGTCCGAATACATCTGCACCAGCCAACACCTGCACGCTTAGGCCCATAATTGCATACCCATAGTTTCCCCACCTGCCCCTCCTCTACAGCACTCATCCTTACTGTGGGTGCAGGTGGGGTCTAACCATACCACTACACACTGCCCACTCTCCACATGTCAGGACCCATGTCTTACATTGTGTCGACCCATGGGTAATCAGGCTTGCACAACCTACTGGTCCATGTACGTATACAGCCTGGTTAGATAAATCATTACAGGGACTGACTCCGATGATCATTAATTTTTGGTGTGTCCCACAAGGGACATTGATGTCTTTGTTTCAAGATTAGACTTGGCAGGTCTCTCCCACTGGTGGTATCCTGCCTGTGGTCTGGGAAGCAGTGGTGTGTTTACTTGTATCGTGTGTTTGTATGTTTCACCTGTCTAGGTGGGGGGGAGTTGATGCTATGTGTTCCACGTTTATTGACTGGACCCCTCACACCCATTGGCACGGCCTGTGAACATATGTAATCCTTAACTGGTGTATCATATCTATATATATATATATATATATATATATATATATATATATATATATATATATATATCTGCTGTATACTGCTATTTAACAAATTGTTTTCTAGTCCTGAGGAGCTTTTCTCCCCGGGTCTCTGCTGTAAATGAGCCAAAAGCTCAGCCAGACTTACCTGGTTAACAGATGTGATTTAAATACATGATTCAATTAATATCCTAGCTGTATATATGTTTATATTTACACACATATATACATATATATTTCTACATATCTATATACATATATATGTATATATCTGTATTTGTATGCATATATATATATATATATATATATATATATATATATATGTCTAACGACATATGGATGTATGGGTGTCTTCATATGTATATATCTATATGTGGGTATTTAATTATATTTTGTCTCTGTATGTACACATTTGTACTATGGAGAGGGGGAGGAGTCACTCCATGTAGGTATGGGTATATATATATATATATACACACACACCTCTACAGTTGTACATCTACATCTGGTTATTCCATTCTTTGCCATGCTTATTTAAATGTGTTTATTATGGACAGATACTCTGATCCTTTAGAAAAGGCTTTTTATTAGTTTTCCAACTACTTGTTGCATAACGCTTGTCTAAATGCGTTTTAATCTGCACACATGCTCTGACTTTTGAAAACGGTCCGTAAATTGCTTTAACTAAATGTGTTTATTTGTGCAAACGCTCTGATGCTCTGGATAAGGGTTTAACTGCTAGTTTACTAATTGCTTATTTAATTGCATTTACTTTGAGCTGCTTTCTGTATTAGAATCAAGCTCTACTGGGATAAACGGGTGCCGTTTCTTTACCTCCCCTGGCTTTTTTCTACTACGTCGTAGCTGTTTGGAAACACTGACTTATCCCTCTGTGCTTATTAGTGAACGTGCTTCTTTAAATTAGTGCCTAAGATATCTACTTATCAGTGTCCACTCTTCTGGTCTGCTGTTAGTGCCTAAGGGGTCTGCGAGCTCAGCGACTGATGCAGGAACTCCTACACTTTAATTTAATTTCTATTTTTTGCCTCTGACAATGCTGTTAGTACCTAAGGGGTCTGCGAGCTGTGCGACTACTTTGTAGCTGTTTGGGATTCATTTGCTTTCCCTCTATGCTTAGTAGTAATAGTTTTTCCTTCAACGTTAGTGCCTAAGACATTCACTTTTCACCAACCATACTTCCTGTATGCAGTTAATTGCCTAAGAGAATCTGCGAGCTCTGCGAATGCTGCAGGAGCTCCCACAATTTTAATCACTATTGTTATTCCACCACAGACACCACTTTTAGTGCCTAAGGGGTCTGCGAGCTCTGCAAGCAAAGCAGGGGCCTCTAAACTGCACATTTTAATTTATTTTGCCTCAGACACAGACACTTAAGCAGTTAGTGCCTAAGGAGTATGCAAGCTTAATGCCTAAGGGGTCTACGAGCTCTGCAAATGCTGCAGGAGCTCCTACACTTTAATTTCTATTGTTACTCTGCCACAAACTCAGATGTTAGTGCCTAAGGGGTCAGTGAGCTCAGCGAGTGAAACAGGAGCTTCTGAATTGTATATTTTTACTTATTTTTGCCGCAGACACAAACACATAGGCTGTTATTATCTAAGGGGTCTGCGAGCTCTGCGACTGCTGCTGGAGCTTCCACATTTGAATTTTTAGTTTATTTCTCGCCACTGACTCTAATTCCCGCCCATATGATACGCAGTAATTAATTGCACAATTACCTTTCTCCTCACTTAGCCACTAAATTCCATTACCTAGCCTCTAATTTAAGAGCTAAATATTACTTAGTTCACATGGTTTTAACCAACAGCTAGTCCACATGTTACTTAATTTACACAATATCTTCTCTCCTCATTATCTTCTCTCACACTGCCTTGTCTCCAGCTAGCTTATATCACTGCTCCCATCACTACAATTTTTCCTCTTGACTCTCTTCAGCTTGTGACTTCCTCTTTCTTGTGATTTTACCTCCTATTACTGCTACTTACTTTGCTTATGTTTTACCTCCTATCACCTCTACTTACTTTGCACTACCTAATGCCTTGCACAGGTAGTATTTTTAGTTCTTTTTTCTTCATGATAGGTCAAGTCCAAGTCCAGATGCTATAAAAAAATAAATAAATAATTTTTCAATTCTGTATTTAAATACTGCTGTTGTTGCTGTGTGTTTTTGATTCACTAATTGCTTTTCTGTTGTTTTGTATGCTAATTAGTTGTTAACTCCTGCTTAGTAGTTTAGTTATCCTCTTGTATATATTTTTTTCTTAGTGTGTTACCGTAGACTGTTACAGTGGAGCTTTTCTCCTCGGGCCTCTACTGAAAATGGACATGTATCCAGTTAGACTAGCCCGGTCAACAAATGTAAAATAAATTAAAAAAAAAAAAATAGTTAATTAACACAATACCTATTCTCCTCAGTTAGCTATAAATTATATTACCCAGCCTCTTTTTAAATAGCTGTAATCACATAATGCCTAGCCACTATTAAGCCATAAACCTCACAGGTTGCCAGGGATTGTTTTCCTCTCTTCCTCCCTAACAAATGTTTGTTCTTCTTTAGCATAAGCCTCACAGGTTGCCAGGGATTTTTTTCCCCTCTCTAACTCCCTAAACAAATGTTTGTTCTTCTTTAGTGCATGATATTCCTTGCTTTGATAGTATAAATATACCTCATATGTAAAAGTGTCTAGCCATTATCTTGCATATTTGTAGAAGTACAATGCGTTTATAATTCTGCTTCAAATATATCTGTTTGCCCGACATTGATACTCTATTATTGCTACTGCATTTTTTCTGCTGAACTGCATAACTGTTTTTTTTTACTTTGACTTGTACTGGATATTAGTGGCATACATAAGTTTTTTTTTTCTCTGCTACATTCTCTCCCTGCCCTCTCTTGCTTTCTCCATCAATAGCTGTATTTCTCAATCTTTTCCTTCCATTTTTGATAACTCTCCCTCTAACATACCCTTCCTCTAGATATATCCTCATTGTCTTCAGTACTTCCCTCTAAATCCCTCTACACCTGCACTAACTCCTACTGTCTATTCCTGTTTTCCTCCTCTTCCTCTTCTCTTCCTACTACTCACTTTGGCTTCTCCCTCTCTCACCCCCTAATACTTATATTTTGTTTGTTTTCCCTCTCTCTATACAGTACTCCACTCTTGAAGGCCCTGCTCTACCTCCCGAACATACGGACTACCTCCTGCAAAAGCTCAGTCGACCTACCTGGACTTTCTCTACTCAATAGTCTGGGCTTACCTGAAACAGAACCTCTGTGTGGAATCCCTAAACTGTTTTTCAGTAAATGTATGTAGCCTTATACCTAACTCTAATATCTAAACCTCCATTTTTGTAAACTAGTCCCTCAGTGTGTGCAACTCAGCAGCCTACCGCAGACCACAACATCTCCCCTCTCACTGGTACTTAGTGACCTCTGTCCTCCTATCCTTCTGTGCCCCTTTGAAGTCTTACCCTTTATCTCCATTTACTGTCTATCCTCCTTCACCTTAGAGTCTTGTCTTTTTGCTCTTTTCTTACTCCCCATCCTCTCTGCATGTCGTTTTACCTTTCTCCACTAGGTGTCAGCACCATATCAACTTTTGCCTGCTCCTACTCTATTAATTTTATTTACAACTTTTCCTCTAAATTCTTCAAAAGCCAGACCTCCCCTAACTCTACTCCACCTTCCCTACCTTACATTTTTCGAGTGCTGCTCATACTCTACTTATTTTCCACCCAATCGTACTGTACTTCTACCTACTTACCTCTGCTCCAACCTGCAGTGGCTGATACTTTTTCAGCTGGACTCTTCTGCCCTGTTGCTCCATCCCGCTCCTTTCACCCTGCGGGCTCTCTCCACTCCCCTACCCTGCCCCCAATTCCCACCCTCCCCCAGTGGTCCTACATTTATTGCCATCCCAAACCCCCACCCTCTCACATCACCCAATACCCACACAGTACTCCTCCCACTTTTTCTCAAAAACCACCTCCCCCTCCACCAACCATACCTCATTAAGCAATTCTCCTCCCCACCCACCAACCTTACCTAACTCTTTTTAACCTATGAATTCTTTTTTACTTCTAATCAAACTACTTTCTAAAATGCTCTCTTTTCCTACTACAAACCCTACCCTTACAATATTCCTACTACTCATTCTTCTCCCTCTGTACCATACCACCTCTTATACCAACCTTTACCTAAACCCTCCATATCAACCACCACCTCCCTTCCCCACACATCATTTTCACAATATCTCTCCTTCTTTAACTCCCTTTCACCCCACCTTGCTCTCAACATTAAAACTCTTCCAAATCCCAACCATATACTACAAACCTAAACCCACCCCTCCCATCCATTCCTAACCAAACACACTCCTAACAAACTTATTCACCTTCTCTCCTACCTTAGCTTAGCAGGCGACATTCATCCCAACCCTGGACCAAACATTTCACAAACAAATAACCTTAGCTCCAACAACAAACCAAATTGTAAATACCTCAAATTCCTCACCATCAATGCCCAAAGCTTAGCTAATAAAATTACCCTCTTCCATGCCTGGCTTAACCATAATTCACCTGACATATTAGCCATCTCAGAAACCTGGTTAAAACCACACATAACTGACACTGAATTCCTTCCTCCCAGTTTTCACTCTCTCCAATCTGACAACCTAAATAAAAGAGGTGGTGATGTAGCACTAATCTGCTCCAATCACGTATCCATCACTCCCTTCCCAAACCCCATCCCTACCTTTAACAATGCCAAACTAGTATCTGGCATTCTAAAATTAAATGACCATAAAAGTATCTGCATCATCTCCCTTTACATTCCTCCTGGTAACAACACCAAAACCCTGGAAGACATCCTTTCTTGGACCTCCTCAAACATTAACTATGAAACCTATATAATGGGAGATGTAAATATTGACTGGCAAAAAATCAGTAACCATAATCCCACCATATCTATCAATCTCTTCAACTTTACTCAACTTATTAATTCTACCACCAGGCCCAACAAAACTAACCTCACAGGCTCCATCCTAGACTGGATCCTGGTGTCTCACCCTAACAGAACCACTACATCTGGTGTCACTTCCAACCCACTAGGAGACTACCTCCCTGCCTTCACCCACAGAACCACTTCCTCTTCCTCTTTCTCCCACAAACTTTTACATACTCATAATTTAACTAACTTTAACCCTTCCACCTTCTCTGACTCCCTTAAAAACACCAACTGGAACCCACTAAAAACCCTAACCCTAGACAAAGCCGTTGATTTCTTCAACTCCAATTTCCTTACTATCCTAAACACACTAGCTCCAATATGAACAAAAAGAGTTAAAGCCAAGACAGCTCCTTGGCTAACTAAAGAAACAAAAACAAAATCATGCAACAAAGAGATAAATCTTGGAAAAGCTATCTACATCATAAACAACCTGGATTCCTACTTAAATACAAACAACTATGAAACCTAGCCAAAAAACAAGTCATAATAGATAAAAAGTCCTACTACAACCATCTACAAATAACCAATGCAAAAAACCCTAAACAATTCTGGAATTCCATTAACTCTCTTCTTAAGCCTGGTACAACTAACAACCCCTGCCCTGACACTAGCAAATCTGACCAAGAAATTGCCAAACTATTCAATACCTTCTTCACCTCTTCTATTGCTGAGCTAACCAAAACCTTCCCCAACAACACTCCCCCACCTCCCTCTGACCATGTTTCCTCTTCCTCGTCTCCTTCAACTCCTATCTTTGAACTTAAACCAGTGTCTACCTTCCTTATAAAAAAACTTCTGTCCAAACTCAAACCCTGCACCAATGCCCCTGACAACATCCCCTCCTCCTTCTTAAAAACTGCCTCTGACGGTATTGCACTCCCTATCAGCATCCTGATAAATAGATCACTACTCGAGTCCTATGTACCCAAACTATGGCTCTCTGCTTATATTCTTCCACTCCATAAAGGTGGTAAAAACTGTAACTTCTCCAACTTCCGCCCCATAGCCATCCTTTCACCCATCTCCAAAATTCTTGAAAAATGCATTCACCTGCAGCTCATGCCATTCCTAACCGAACACCAGCTGCTCTCTCCTACCCAACACGGCTTCCGCCCTGGACATACCAACACAGCCCTTCTCTCCTCTTTACACTCTGTCAATTCAGCTCGAGACTCTGGCAACTTAGTTTCATCCATTCTACTAGACTTATCTAAAGCTTTCGATACCATCTCCCACTCTCATCTACTAAATCATCTATCAAACCTCAACATCTCCCCAAAAACTCTATCCTGGTTTTCCAGCTACCTTTCAGACAGGTCCCAAGCCATGAAATGGGGCCAAGCCTCCTCCAGCTTCCTTCCCACCCCCACAGGATTTCACCAAGGGTCCATACTTGGCCCTCTGCTATTTAACATCTTCATTAACGATTTCCACAAAGCCATTCCCAATACCAGAATTGTCCAATATGCAGACACTCAGCTTTGATCTGCTATGCCTCCAACCTTACAGATCTCAAGTCTCTAACTCAAACCGCCTTCTCAACCACTGAAAAATGGATGCACCAAAACCATCTCTCACTTAACGCTAACAAAACTAAGATTCTTCTATTTACTCACTCTAAATCCACCCCCACTGAAAAAAACTCATTTAACATTATTAGCCTAAACAAGTTCACCACTGACATCATTCCCTCCGCCAAACTCCTAGTGGTCACTATTGATGAACACTTAAAATTCAATACCCACATCCAACTTAACATCATGAAAACCCACATAAAACTCGGCCTACTGTACAGAAACAATCAATTCCTCTCCCCCTCTACTCGTCAGACCTTGGCCACTACTTATCTCCTTCCATCTCTTCTATATGGTGCTCCTCTACTTACAAATCTATCTTCCACCCTAACCTCTAAACTGGAAGTATGCTACAATAAAATCTCCAAATTCGCCACCAAGACAAATTCCCTCTCTCATCACTGCACCTCCTTACAAACTTTAAATTGGCTTGAACTCCCTAACCAACTAGACTACCTCCAAATAGTCTCTGCCCACAAACTTATATTCCAACCTACCAGCTGCCCCGCACTATCCAATATTCTTCAACCATATACCCCCCCCCCCCAGACCCCTTAGATCTTCTCACCAAAACCTTATTTCCATCCACAAACCCATCCGCCCAGCTGGCAAACTTCTACTCTCCTATTCCCTAGCTAAAAAATGGAATGCCCTGCCCTCTACTCTGAGGACATGTGACAACCTATACTCCTTCAAAACACAACTCCATTGCTACCTGCAAACTCAAAGAAAATGCAACTGCACTCTTTATTTTTTAACACCCAAGCTCTCATCTTCCTACTTTCCTGGCTAAACTTCATACCTTGCTAATTTTCCCCTTAATCCTACATTGTTAATGTAACTAATATTTTCACATCCAACCTTATGCTTTATCCCTCTCTTCCTCCAGGACAATTCTCATTTAACATCCTAGTTGCTTAACTATGAATTACTCTAGTATTGAATGCTTTTACCAGCTGTCCGTGGAATTTCCACCTATTTTGACTGTAAAACAAATAATTTTTTTTCTTTGTATTTTAAGTTTATGTATTTTTTATTTGTATTTTCATTATGAGATGTAACATTGTACTGTGGAGCTTTTCTCACCGGGCCTCCACTGAAAACGGGCTCTTGAGCCCAGTGGACCTCCCTGGTCACCAACTGGAATAAATAAATATAATAAATAAATAAATGTACAGTAGACTGTGCTGCAGTGGGACCCATAGTGGAAGTGACTGTCCGTTGGTCGGTGGCCCTGCCCAATGTACACTATTGCTTACATCCCTGGGGTGGTCCACATAGACCCACGCCAGCCAACACCTGCTCAGTTAGGCCCATAATTTCAAACCCATAGTTCCTAATCTGCCCATCCTCTTCAGCACTCTTCCTTACTTCAGGTGCAGGTTGGGTCTGGCCACACCTGTACACTGTACCCACTCCCCACTTCTCTGGACACATCACATATGTTGTCTCGCCCTATGGATCATCAGGCTTCCCCTACTTTGTACACTGGGAACATGCGTGGCCTGCCGTTCAACATCATTGTGATGGCAGGAAACCCAAAAATGTTTGAATTTTTGGGTGTCCCACAAGGGACATACATGTCTTTGTTTCAAGATTAGACTTGGGTCTCTCCCACTGGTAGTAGCCTGCCTGTAGTCCGGGAAGCAGTGGTGTGTTTACTTTTATTGTGTGTCTGTATGTATCACTGGTCTAGCTGGGGGGGGGGGGTTGATGCTACGTGTTACACGTTTGTTGATTGGACCCCTCGCCACCATTTGCACGGCCTGTGAGCATATGTAATTCGTAACTGCTGTATCATATCCTAGCACTAGTTCAGTGTTCTTTAAACACTCAAGAAAGAATTTTGCAGTAGGGGACACTACACATGTAAAATCAAAAATGTAGTTTATGTCGCCCAGTGTAATTCATGTGAACATTTTTACATAGGAAAAACCATTAGAACTTTAAATAAAAGAATATATGAACATTTATTAGCAATTAAGAACAAAGATTTGTCCAATGCACTAGCCAAGCATGTAGACAACTGTCCTGTTTTCAAAAAGTTTACTTTCTCAGTTTTGGAAAAAGTTAAAGATGATTTGTTTAGTGGTAATTATAAGGTATTTTTGGAATGTAGAGAAGCCTTATTGCAAATTATGCTGAATGCAGACACAATTCCTGGTTTGAACGAAGCTATTAACATAAAATGCTTTTTGCAAGCACAGAGGTTATAGATTGAGAACACTGATGTTTACTTTAAAGTCAGTGTTTAAATTTAAGGTTATAAATTTATATAATATCCACTCGATTTTAAGTTACCAATGTTTAGATAGATTTTCTAAGTTGTGTACACATTTTAGATGTTTGATACATATTTTTTTAAAAATGTGTATCAGATTTTCATTATTGTCATTGGGTCATAAAACCATGTGATTTTTAACTGATGGTATTTAAACTGGTTATTTTATGAAGTTTGTGTTTTCTGAGGAAGTTCACAGTGATTAAAAGTGGACGAAACACGTAAATTGATTGTGGTTTACTGACTTCGACAGTACCTAGTGCTTTTACCAGTTTGTTTGAGTTCTGATATATATATATATATATATATATATATATATATATATATATATATATATGTCTGCATATATATATATATATATATATATATATATATATATATATATATATATATATATATATATATGAGAAACATAATACCCTTCCGCTTGGAACTACCAAAATTCAAAATTGAAAAGTACTCACAGAAAACGTCTGGTGAAGGAGGCAAAGCGACAAAGTTGTTAAAAATCTAGTCCATCAACAAGCATGATAGGCGTGGTCCTGTAAGTAATCCAAAGGAAACAGCAGCAGCATAAAGTATCATTCAACAGCTAATCCAACAACAAACAAAGTCAGCGTGGTCATGAAGTTGGTCCAAAGTTCACAAACACAGGATTCATGAAATGTGAAGCCAAAGGAGGTCAAAACCAGTATATACTTGTATATTTTAAATTTGCTATAGTGTGTTGTTTTAAAGTGCTTTTAGTATTTTTAGTTGCATTATAACATCAATGTAGGCACATTGATTTTATCTCTGTGTATAACTTTAAATTTTCTATGACAAGGAGTTTGATTTAATCAGCTGACTGCTAGATCGATCACATGATTCTCAGAAGTTATATAAGCTGTTTTCAAACTCATTTGGTTTTAGTCTGATGAAGCGGATGGTAGATCCGCGAAAGCGCTTACTAATTTAATAAACTCATTTGCTTTTCTACTGGTTTTGACCTCCTTTGGCTTCACATTTTATGAATCCTGTGTTTGTGAACTTTGGACCAACTTCATGACCACGCTGACTTTGTTTGTTGTTGCTGTTTCCTTTGGATTACTTACAGGACCACGCCTATCATGCTTGTTGATGGACTAGATTTTTAACAACTTTGTCGCTGTGCCTCCTTCACCAGAAGTTTTCTGTGAGTACTTTTCAATTTTGAATTTTGGTAGTTCCAAGCGGAAGGGTATTATTTTTCTCATTTTTGACTTTTTGGGCACCACTGTTTCTGTTTTATATATATATATATATATATATATATATATATATATATATATACATATATACATATATATCCACATATTGCTGTATATATATATATATATATATATATATATATATATATATATATATATATATATATATATATATATAAATCCATGTGGGTGTATGGGATGTATGGCCTTAATCTCACTTATCTATTGCTATGATGGCTTAGTGGTTAACTACTGTGACTATAGTGTACAGGGTCCTGGGTTTGAGTCTTGCTGAGACAGTGTATTTTGTTGCAGGGCAGAACTTGGGCCATTGGATCCAGACTGATTAAGGCACTTTAAAGAGATTGTAAGCGGGTTTGCTCAGGTTTGCACAACGGTAAGCACTGCTAACCTCCGGTTACAGTTTCTTACACTCATTAGCTTCTACTTTGCTTACTATGTGTGGGTAATGCTTACCCCCGTGCAAACGCACTTGGACATGCTTACTGCTGCTTATTTGTACTTAGACTTGCTTACATGTGCCTTATTCATTATGACACTAACACTTCACATGTGCATTTCATGCAGTACTCCAGTTCACAGTTAATTGTTATTCTGCAGGTTATACGGCAAAATGATGTAGAATTATGTTCATATACAGATTTCCTGTGAAAAATGATTTATGCTGCAGTGGGACTTGAATCAGGAATGTCTGTTCATTAGGCGGATGCTCTAACCACTCCACTATTGCTGTGCTGCTTCATTTGCATATATATTCCTTGTTATTCTCTTCAGCCTTTTCCGCTGCTTTAACCATAGCTAGGCAATGGGCAAACACGCGCACCTATGGTTAGCTGTACTCGGGGTTTTAAAACAAATCAATAATAGGGTTTCTTCATTTTATTTGACTGTACTGTTGCTGTTGAACACATGGAGACTGTTGGTGTGGATATGCGGACACTTGTGAGCTGTCTCGCTCATTTATTTACAAATTCTTCTGTTCTATTTTGCAGGGACGTGTTTATTCTAAGACCTCTGCTCTCAGACACACCCCCTGCACTCATCCATGCTCCATGTAGCATTTGGAGTTCAGGAAGCACGCCTTCATTAATATGCATGGTGCAATGTCCTTCCTCCTCTTCAACTGCATGGAAGATTAGTAAATCCAGGGGTATGTTTTTATTATGTCTGTTGAGTTCTCATTCTGATAAACTAATGTATTGTTTTCAAATTTGTGCTTGAATGTAATGACTTTATTATGACTGATTAGTTTTTCATTCCGTTAACCATATGTATCGGGAGCTTTTCCCCATGGGCCTCCACTGAAAATGGGAACCTCATGACTCATTTGGATTTTCTGAGTAAACAATTGCCAACTAAATAAATAAATAAATAAACATCCCTGTCACAGATCCGGGAAATTTGCTGAACATATTGGTCTGCTTAAGGCTTATTGTTGCTGTCAGAATGCATCTAGTGGTGCATTGCAGTATGATCCTGCAGCACACAGTAAAATCTTTACAGTTTGTGTGCAATTACATAAGATTCTACTACACAGTTACAGCATGGCAGAGAAATTCAAAAGAAATAAGTAATAGATTCAGCAGCAGAGGAGATGCCTGATGAGAAACCTGCACAGAAGCCAACTGCAAGGGAAGGGCCTGTGAAGGAGGAGGTGCTTGATGAGGAGCCTGCTGATGAGGTGGCCGCAGGGGAGGAGCCTGTGGAGGAGGTGTCTGATGAGGAGCCTGTGTAGGAGATGATTGCAGGGGAGTAGCCTGTGAAGGAGGTGGTGGTGGCTAATGAGGAGCCTAAGGAGGAGCAACTGCAGGTGAGGATCCTGTGAAAGAGGAGGTGCCTGATGAGGATCCTGCAGAGGAGTTGGCTATAGGAGATGACTATGCCCAGACAGAGATGAGCACAGTATTTATAATAGTGGTGCAGCAGTTGCATTGTCACATCACAGCAAGAGGTTCTCTGGTTTGATTCTCAGCTTGGGTGCCCTCTATGTGGAGTCTGCATATCCTCCCTGCATTTGTGTGGGTTTCCTCCGGGTGCTCTGGTTTCCTCCCACAATTCAAAGACATGTATCTGGAGTGTTTCTCCCCGGGCATCTGCTGAAAATGTACTTTGTTCCAAGTCAGACTTTCCTGGTAAACAGATGTTAAATAAAAATAAATAAAACTGTCTAAGAGGCAGCATTGGGTTTATAATTATGGGCCAGAATAAAGAAGTACATATAAAATAAAACTGATGCATACAAAAGTATACCCAACCTGTAGCATACCATATGAAATATAGACTGGCCACTCTATACACCAGACAAAGGCTGCCAAATAACACAATACTGATTCCAGGGCACAGTTATTATAACATACACAGGTGGGGAGGGCCTCAATGGTAGGTTTTAACAATGTGCAAAGTGTGTGTGTGTGTGTGTGTGTGTGTGTGTGTGTGTGTGTGTCTGTGCCATTTGTGGGAGATTCGGAAGAAATGGCTATAGTGACTGAGGTGGTGTCTCCATTGTTGTGTGATGTGTGTGTGTGTGTGTGTGTGTGTGTGTGTGTGTGTGTGTGTGTGTGTGTGTGTGTGTGTGGTCGCAATGGGACACAGCATCACCAAGTGATGTAGTACTGTGCTGGTATCAGGTGGACAGGGTTGGAGCACCTACAGAAGATGTATGTGCTGGCCATGCATAGGAGTGCCCTTTCGTAGGAGGAGCAGAGGCAGGATCCACTGCACACTGAGAAGAAGAAGAAGAAAAAGTGCTGTGTGTGTGTGAATTGGAGCTCACTCTATAGGTAGTCACCACACAAACACCCCCATCTGTATGTACTTCTGTGTCACTGCATAGTGCCTTTGATAAAGGATGGCATTGTGGAGAAGGTGGTACTATGGGTCCAATACTTTGTCTTCTCTGTCCTATGGTGTGGATGTCCTATGGTGGGCCTCCACACCATAGGCAAAACTGAATTTGCCATAGGAAGTGTACTGGATGTGATGTGTGGCCACACAAGGACACATACTGCATGGAAACATCCTATGCCACATGCCCACAATGTTGCACATCTGGTCCATGCACTCTCTCACATCATTACATAGACTGCATAGTACCCCAAACAGCTCAGGTATGCCTGTGTTGATGTCTGCCTGTCATTTTATTATGTCCCTGCACAAATGCTGGATAACAGCCATGGACAAACTCAACTCAGAAAGTGGACAGTACCCATTATGTACTTGGCCACTGGTATGTTATCCCTTTATGTCATCTTCATGCACTATAGAGCTTGCAGAAACCAAGGGAAACTGTGCTACTGGTGATGAGACCACTCACTGGTTCTATGCATCTACATATTCCTGTCTTCAGTCTGTGGGCTGGATTGCACAGCCACAGAAGTTGAGTCTGAGGAATGTGGTGAAGATGTGGTCATCACATCTACCAAATCTACTGTTGACACCATGACCCCTGATCATGCTGGGTCATGGCTGCTATCATCATTATCATCAGAGCTATTTGGTTCCTTAACATCAAACAGGCCCATATCCATGGTGGAGGAACATGATAACACAGTAGCTGTGAAAATACTAAACAGTTACCCAAACTAAGTAAGAACCCTTCACCAATACCTGCAGACTGGTAGATATGTTATTACTACTTAACATACATCTCAACCTTTTAGAGCAAGATATCTGGACAAAGCCATACATAAAAGTTGGACAAAGGTCCAAAAATAAGGGCAATTTTTAAATATTGCTCTTACAAACATAGAAAGTTGATAGAATAATAGGTTTTACATTAGCATGAATTTTCTGAATGATATGAAGCATGAAACTCAAATGTCTGTCATTATTTTTTAATTTCAATCTTTAATGATTTATCACTAATTTGCCAGAAAAATCACAATTTTATTAAAAGCAGATCAGAAATATGAGGCAAAAATCTGGACATTCTGGGAACATTTGTACAATTGAGAGGTATGCTACTTAAGAGAGTGGCACATTAAAATAATGGGTGACCTATCTTGAGCAAGCAGCCTCTACAACTGAACTCCTGATGTTCCTGTAAAACCAAGATGTCATGCCTGTACAGCTATCAACCTGCAGCACACTATTACTGCAAATAGTAATCCATATTCAAACATACCCACCTTGCACATCACAGATACAGTAGATATGAGTAGTGCCATCTCTAACTCTGCTTACATGTCTATCACTCCCCTGTGAAAATCAGAACTGTATGGACCGCCATACAGAGATGCCAGGAATGCCTCTGCCTCTGTCAAAGGTGGTTCAGTTGGCAGACCCCCTCCTGTGGTCCTCTGTTTCTGTGCCAGTAGGGCTGCTCTATATCACATGACAATGATCATGTTGGTGGTCCTTCTCCTGACCTGAACATACACTCAGTTCTGACCACCACCAGTCATTATCAACTATCAGATCCTGCCAGGCATGCTCATGAAAGGCCCATTCAGACTTTTTGTGATGAAGCATATGCTGAGCGTGGAGATAGAGAGTCTGAGGCAGGATATTATTCTATACATGGGAGAATGAGCACTTTGTGTGGTGTTCTGGCATGACAGTCTGAAATTGCAAAGAAATTGGCCTGTGAGATGTGGTGCAGTCATACATGACATACTCCTACACAGTTATGCAGTCAACAGGCAGAGATGATGAATCATATGTGCCATTAAAAATGTAAGGTGGGGATACCCACATGTGCATCTGGGATTCTTGTGGATTTGTGATGTGTGTAGCATCAAAATAATTCCACCATGCAGTCTTTGGAGGATTTCAACATAGTGTACTGGCATATCAATACACCCAGTGTAGATGACTAATGTCTACTTCTGCCTTTTTAAGCTTAGCCATGCATTCCAAATCTCTGACAAGTTCTGGTACCCTTGGTAATATAAGCAGGGGCTTGGGAGATTAAACATTTACAAGCAGGGGCCTGGAGGATGAACCATTTACAGGCTGCTTGTGTCCATTAGAGACATAAGTGCCAAATCAGGGATGAATTTCTAGTTCCCCATCCTGTTGTCCAAATTACTGTTGAATTGTGTTAGGGAAGAACTCTGCTTCACAAGGATGGAGAGCGTATTCCAGAGAAGGGGTAGTCTCTGGGATGCATACATGTCTCTTCAACAGGTCCTATTTATATCCCAGATGAGGTTTAAGTCTTTAGAATTGGTAAATCGGATGCTGCTTGTTTTGTAAATATGATGGAGATCCATCAGACTGGGGGTCAAAGATGCCTTGTATGCCAGGCATAAATCTGCCTTCAACAGCCCGTAAGAGACAGAATACAGGGAAAGGGTTTGAGGAAGTCTGCAAAAGACATGTTATTTATGCTCTGTATTCTTTTAGTGCAGAATAACTGTGGATGTTTCGAAGGTTGGATGTGCCTGGTTAGGTACTTACGAAAGGGGGCATTATACTCAATGATAGGTCTAATGAGAGCCAAATACAGTGAAACAATGACCTCCTTGGACCTAGATGCCATACCTTTGTTTATAAGTTACATATCATAGAATGATTGATAGGTCTAATGAGAGCCAAATACAGTGGAACAATGACCTCCTTGGACCTAGATGCCATACCTTTGTTTATAAGTTACATATCACAGAATGATTGATAGGTCTAATGAGAGCCAAATACAGTGGAACAATGACCTCCTTGGACCTAGATGCCATACCTTTGTTTATAAGTTGCATATCATAGAATGATTTCCTCACTTCCACAGACACTTGATGAATGAAGGCTAGATTGCTGTCTAAGTGTGTCCTCAAGTCCCTGACTACTGGGTCAAGTCTTTGGGGTGTGTTGTCAATATGGTAGTTACCAGGGGTATCCAGCTTCACAAAGGATATTATGCATTTCTTGGCATTTAGTTTTAATTCATGGCTCTAACACCAGTTATGTGCCTGTACTTCTTGGAAAACATTAGTGTTGGTGGGGGATTCTATCTATGACTACATCTAATTTGCAATCATCGGCAAATCTGATCAGAGACCATTGACATTGGCTTTGACTTCGGAGAAGTAGATGCCTGATCCCTGAGCTACTCCACTAATGATTGGTCTCTTTCTAGAAGTGGACTTCCCAATTCTAACTTCCTGTCTGTGAGCCTTCTGGCTGTCCATAGGGTGATATAAGGGTTTATACGTAACCTCTTGAGTTTGTCTACAATACCTGACTGGGATATTATTCCAAATGCCATGGCCAGGTCAAGGTAGGTACTGTGTGAACCATTTTGCCCCTGTCCATTGCTTTGGTGGACTGCCATATCAACACACACAGTGTAGATGACAAAACTCCACAACAGAGGTTCATAGGTGTGTATTAGGCTAATGACCACTGGTACTAATGGTACTTGTGGTCCAATGATCTGAGGGTATGTGTAATGTGGAGGATACTGGTCCCTGATGAGCAACTGACCATGACTTTCTCCTTAATCAGAATGGTCGGAGGGATATCAGTGTGTTTCACAATGGAGTCTCCAATGACCATAATGTTGGATTGTGCCCCGACTTGCCTTATGGTCATATGGAGATGCAGAGGCTCCTTGAGATGTGGCTGCATATGTTGATGTGGGTGTTGTTTTGAGATAGTGCATTTGGGACTTCTGAGGGTATTTATTATGTGTGCTTTATCTAGGAGGTCTTTGGTATTTAGGAAGGTTACATTTAACTGTCTCAGCATATGTGGGACTATATGTCTGCTTTGAACTGTGTGTGATGAGTACAGTATGTGTAATACTGACAACCTGATTGACATTAGGACTGCTTTTATGTAAGAGCCTTGCCTCTAGTGACACTGTGTAAATACATCCCATTTCCTCCCAATTTAACATACTTAAAATAAATGCAAACATTGCTGGAAGCCATTTATTGCGGCTTCCAGCTGTTCTTGTAATGCTAATATGTAGCACATGTGTAGGTGCTTAGGCACATACTTGCTGCTTGCTTGCCACTTGTCTTTGTGATGTTTCTTGACACAATTGTGAATAACAATCTTTCACCACTGAGTCTGCTATTTCTGCAAACAACTTTTTAATTAGCAGCAGCTTGGACTGTGAAATTCCAGCTAGATAACTGATAATTTGGGCCACAATTCATAACTCACCATCTTTGCAGTAGCTTCAGTGAGATTGCAGTAAGCATGTTTCTAAGTTCCAGATATAGTCACTGGAACCCAGAATTGGGGGTATAAACATCAAGGTTGAATCTTCATTTGCTGTCTCATCAAAAAAAAAATGGCAAGTGTAACCTTTTTTGAACATAGTCTTTAAATGGCTACTTCATGTAAAAAAATATCTGTGGTAGATGAACATATGTCTCTCACTAGGTGGGATTTAGTAATATTCTTTTTCATGTACTGGAGAAAAAGGCATTCAGTGTGTGGTCTTTACTGATTGTTTTTAGCTGGTTTTACTTGACATCTCTTTTAGTTGTTTTTGTTCAATACTTTAGTACAGGTGAACATCCTACATGCATGGCACATACTAATAGATATGTGTAGGAGCCTTTGCATGGAAGTACTAGAATGCAATGCTGACACATATTTCAGACACCAAATATCCTTTGAGGTTTTTAATGCCATTATAGTGATTATCATGTCACAACTGCCAAACTATTTTGGAGTCCCTATTAGGGCATGCTGTAAACCATTGCCAGGTGCTGGTCTTGCTATGGAAATAAACAAAGATTATACTCATTTAGCTGTGCTTCAAAAAGCCACAGTTGCCTTGTCAGCTATTAACATCTTCAGCCAAAGTGACATCCTTCTGTAACTATCTTGCTTTATTCACAATGTGTAGGTAGATTAACTCTGGGTTTAGTAGGGCCATTAAACTACTGGGAAATATAGACAATTAATCAGTACTATATTAAATAAGTACCCGAGTTTTACCTCATATTATGACTTAATAGCAAACTGTGAATGCCTCTGAATCTGTCCCCTGAGTATTTAAGATCAGAGTGAGCACAATAGTAAGCATTATGTTGATAAATCTCCATTTTACACTTTAGTAATTTAATTATATAACACTAAAAATTGTTCAGCATTTCATTGATGTAGGTTCCAATGGGGTGAAAAAATAAGCAATTTAAACCCTTACCATCCAAGATAAATTTAACAAAATCATAGTCTCTTAAAAATAGCTGATGTATTGCCCCAAGGATGGCAAAATAAACAGAACTTCTGGACCTACATGATTTAGATTCAGAAACCAAAATATTTAGCATTGATCAAGCCATTTAAAACAATTTCCTGGGGCTACCCATTCATTTATTAGGAGTACATAAATAGGACTGTCTTGATCTGGGTAAGGCAGTTAGGAAAGCTCTTTATTATTTATGTGAGCATCAGAACATCAGAGGCCTTTATTTTTGTAATACTTATACTGTTAAGAGCAGGAGTTAGAGAAATGCTCTTACTCCAGTCAAGAAATATACTGGCTAACAACCTACCTTGGTGTTTTCTTTTCTGAGTTAAGCCAAGTTTCTAGCATCACTCCATCTAAATACCAAATCTTATACAAATCTTAAACAGAAAACTTATGGCTTGGGCCTGTTACTTTCATATGCTTAGTTAAAACATTGTCACATTATTATATTTGCTATAACAAATATATCCACAGAGTCTTTCAGTCTCTGCATCATTTTATACACATAATACGCAGATCTGGTGCACAATGGAACATAAGCAGGATATTCAGTATACTTTTCAAAAAAACTGAACTTAAATGCATTTGCACAAAATTGAGCAACTAAAAAAATCTGCTATAGCTGTATCTCATTGGCCACCATTGGTTTCTGCACACTCAGCTTTGCATGCAGGTGAAAGACTAGAAAAAGTAATTATGGGAAACCTTTCTCAGCCATGACAGAATGTGGTAGCAATTCATTTTCCACGATGGGTACTCCAAGATTTGTCAATATTTGTGTGATAAGATCATGAAGACAAATCTCAAGTGATCAAACAATGCTATCTGTGGGTATATTTTGTTTTATCCACTCCCAGATATAAGTTATTGCTATTATACAATGACACAATTTAAGAAAGAAATTTCTTAACTTTTTAAAATAGCATTATTAGAAGCAATTCCTTTTTTGAGCCTTTTCTCATCTGGTATATGTCTGAGTGACGTACTGTACATACAGGGCAAGACATATCGACATTTGTACAATACATGAATGAAATGCAACATTCTTTTCTGTTTTTATTACTGCTTTTCATGCTATGTATGGATCCAAAACTGCACGGTCTTGCATTCATAGATTGCAAAGAAATCATCTTGGACAATGACAGCAGGACTGTTATTTGTGTTTAGATGCTGGTCATTTTTATGCATGAGGTATGCTTCAGTTTGTGTTATTTGAGTTTCATTATTGCTTGCTATATTGCTTTCTGTGCTGTCTTTCACTCAGCTATTGTGTATTTCTGGAATGCAGAAAAAGCAGCTAACAGATCAATATTATCTGTGCCAGGTGTCCTTCATGTTTTGTATTTCAGTCAGTGTTTTAACATTACTGTAGGAAGTGGGGATGATTCGTGCTGCTATTTTATTTTTGTTTAATTTTAGTACTTTCCATGTAATCTGCGGATCAAAAAATGCTGTGTGTGTCCACTGAGTGCATAGAAAGCAGCTTAGAAATTGGAATTGGCTATTTTAGGTGTGTTTAACATTTTTGGTTGCTATTCTTACATTTGTTTTATTTTATGTGCATCTGGATGTCTCTGCTTATAAGGAGTGTTGGCTATATTTTTTATTGGCATTTGTTTTTTGGTCTTGAAGGTAAACTTCTTGTTGTTGATATTGCTTGATTTGCAACAGAAGTACTGATTGGTTTGTCTAATGAGTGAGCACATTTTAGAATAATTAGTATAATTAAATATAACTAAATAAGCACAGATGGTATTTCAGTATTTACCAGATAACTGACACATCTACATATCAAGTCATAAATGTATGTGCCACTGTGTTTTTAACAGCCAACACTGTGTTGATTGAGATAATTTTTCACTTACTAGAATCTTTTGAAGAATTTCTGAAAAATAAAGCAGCTTATCCTATAACTAGCAGTAGCTTCAGAGTTAAGATACTGTAAGGATACCCAGCAAGGACAATCTGGGTAACTATAGTGTGCCTGAATTGTCTGCTTCCAAGGGTATAAGTGTTTCGGTTGCCCTGCTTTGACTAAACAGGAGCAAAGGACATTTTCAGTATTCAGTATTGTCATTTCTAAATTATTGTCTTTTAAAATGTATCTGATTGCTGGGAGAATGTAGAGAGATTGGTGAATGGACATTTTAAGTAAGGTCCTTCTTATCTTCTTTATTTACAGTTATGCAAATTTGAGAAGTTACAGTTTGTTATACTTCAAGTTATGTTTAATTCACCATGCACTCTTCATGGTTTAGCTAACCAAAATTGTAGGGGATATTATTATTTTGCTTTTAGACTGCAACTTTCACTGAAGCCTAAACAAATATACAGCAATGTTAATGTTTCCACATTTTCAAATGTTTGTTTTATTCAGCAAGAGGGAGACCTGATTAAAGTAGTCATTTTCAGACTATGTTGCTCTAAACATTTACAAGAATGTGATAATAAAAACCATAGCAACTCTTATCTACATTTTATAAAATTAAGTATGAGCTATTCTCAGTCACTTTTCATCTGTTGTAGTGCAAAATATGATGCACAAGTCTACTGTGTAATTATGATGTTGGTCTGTTGCCTAGTTAAGTTAAAAAAGCCAAAATACCAATTAAGAACTTAAATGGAAAGGATTCTCCTCTAAATGAAAGCATGATTCATTTATTAAGCTGTATCTAACATGAAAAAATTGCTATGCAATATTTTCATGTATGCTCAGTGTTTTAATATATATATAATGAACAAGAAAATTTTAAGTTTGTCTTCACATAAATACTGCATGACATGTATTATACGATTCACTTAGAAAAATAGGCTCCAGCTACCTCTGTCGCCTCTCCAGGTTAATTCTAAGTATCACTTGAAGCACACTCATTACAGTCTACATGGTCAATGTTACAAGAATGCATGCTAATAAGGCAAATAATTAAATGCTAACAATCCAAATCTGCTCAAGGACTGCTGAGTCTGAACACTAATGAAAACATATGATCTGTGACTGTCAGACATGACATGTTTTCTAATAATCTTTCTCCTACCATGGTATGTCTTAAGTAGAAAAGCTGAAGGTTTCTCGTTTGAGCTTTCCTAGAACATTTAGGGTTTCACCTCCTCCAGTAGCAAGTGCTTTGTTTTCAGAACAGTCCATGGTATAAACAATATTCTTCATCAACACTATAATTTAAAGGAATCAGTTTTTTTCTTGTCTTGTTTTTTCACTATCCATCTTTTACATCCATATGATGTTACTGAAAATAACATATGTGGACAAATTACATCTTTGAACACAAAGATACATCTCTGTCATTCTGCCAAGAGTAATTTGTCATCAGATTTCCTGAATAATTTGTTTTATTAACTATTGATCCAATCAGGTTGAAGTTGACTATTTCTATTTCTTCTTCGTGAAGACAAAATGTATTGATTATATCAGTTGTCAGGATCTTTGTGTTCATGTTTTTTTTAAACAAGAAACATCTTTATTAAATTATCACTTATGGCATAGGCTATTATACATTTATATAAATGAAAACAAACCATATTGACATCATTTTAATTACAAAGATTATGCATCACAAACCATTTTTACATAATTGTGGCTGCAAACATTATACATCACATGTTAAGTTGTCTATCTCGCCTTCATTCTTGCTGGATGGGTTCGGAGCCGATCCTCGGCTCCGACTCGGCCACTCTAAAAGCTCGAGAGCTAGTTCCACCGGCTCGAGGCTCCCCTTTATCCCACAATGCTAGGCGATAACTCCTCAGATCTCATTTGCCGCTACAGCGATCGAGGTGCGTTCCTACCGGCTCAGGTTAGTTTTTGAAAAGAAACTAGTTTTTTCTTAGCTTTTTTCCCCTTTTTAAGTTAATTTTTCTAAATAGTTTTATACTGTGAGTAGTCCCATCCCATTCCCAGTAAATTTTTTCCCTTTTTCCTAAAACTCACCAAAAATTTTTTTTCCCTTAGGGCCTTAGGCCCAGTCCCTCCCATCCTAGTAGTGAGTGACTGTGTTTATAGGGATTTATTTGTCTAACTTAATTTAATTTAGTTTAAATTAATTTCTAAGTGTAATCGGTGTGTCTGTGTGTTTGTGTGGTTACACTTCTTTCTTAGACATGTCTAAGGACTCAAAGGTCTCAGGCTTTAAGAAGTGTGACTCGTGCTGTCAGAAGATGTCTCTGACAGATGGTCACACTTCTTGTGTGTACTGCCTGGGACCTTTGCACCTGCAGGACTCATGTGCTGTTTGTCATGGCTTCAGCCCTAGAGTCCTGCAGGAGCGCAAAAATAAGCTCATTCTGAGGGGCTTATTGAAGCCTGAGGGTCCCCCGACTCAGTCTTCGGGGAAACCCTCGAAGTCTACCAGACTGTCGGCTCCGGTCTCTGAGTCGTCTTCTGGGGCTTCGAAGGCTGTTCGAACATCGGCTCTGGCCGGAGCCGATGACTCTCGAACTCTTGTACCTGCTATTTCCTCGGCTCCGGCCGGAGCCGAGGCAGACATTGGTGAGTCGGCTCCGATCAGGTTGTCAGAACTGACCTCCAGAAAAAGGTCCCGGTCACCATCTATCGGTTCCGTTCATTCGGCTCCAGCATCTCCATTGCTGTCTGAACGGAGCCATAGATCTCACTCCTCTAGGTCGTCGAGACTTTCTGATCATGACCTTCAGAGAGTAGTGAGTCGACTTCTTAAGTCTGAGGCACTGGCCCAGATGCTTCAAAGCCCGACTCAACAGTCGATGGCTAATCCCATCATTCAGAATATTCCTCCTCCGACTCCTGTGAGTTCGGAGCCGGGGCGGCTCGGACCTGAGACTGTGGCTGCGTCGGAACCGATACCTTTGTCTTCGGTACCGTCGTCTGCTCCGATTTCTTCCTTGGAGGAATCTCGGTGCCAGATTTCCCTCGTCGGCTCTGAGGGGGCGAGTGGCATCGGACCCTTGTCCGACCCCGCTCTCCCTCTCGGTGCTTCGGCGCTGGTGAGTTTGGCTCCGACATCGGCCTCAGAACCATCACTGTCGGTGCCGGGGGAGGTTTTCAGCTTTTCGGAGCAGAGACCTCCAGCCCTGCCTGACAGGGGTGCCTTTGAGGTCATGAGGAGCGTGTTAGAACCTGGTTCAACCCCACAGTTGGCTCCATCTACCCCTCCCTCCATGGTGCCTCCAGTGATTTCTGCTCACTCTCTCATCCCGGATCGCAGAGAGCCAGCTCCTCAAGTATCCCCAGTGGGGATCTCCTCCTCTTCTGAGGCCTCTCCTGACCCGGTAGGAGAGCCTCCTAGGAAGAGGCAGTGCAAGAGGAAGCACATCGACTCCCTTGAGTCTGTCACCTCTGACACAGATTTAGAGGATTCTGAAGGTTCCCCTCGTTCCCCCTCTGAAGATGTCTCTTTTGCAAACATCCTCGAGATCTTAAAACAGAGGGGGAATTGGCCAGCCCTCAACCCTTCAGAGGATGAATCTGTGTATCTTGAGGCGTTTGGCTCTTGCCCTTCCACCTCCTGGGTGTCCCCTCCTTTTGACCCCCTTATGCAGCTGGTGGCAAAGAAGGCCTGGACGGCTCCTGACTCTGTGGATCCCAACCCCAGGAGACATTCAAAGTTTATCACCGCCCCCAAGGACAAGGAGTTTTTGACCAAAGGCGTCTCTGTGGATGCTATGGTGGTGGCTGCAGCCACCAAGAAGGAGCTAGCAGATCCTTTAGTGCCTGTCCATCCTCCTAACAAGGAGTCTAGGACTATGGACAGGTACGGGAAGCAGATGTTCTCATCAGCGACCTTTTCTATGTGCTCGCTGAACTACCTGTGTCATTTCACTCATCTCCAGAGAGATTTGATCAAGGAAGTGAGTGAAATGTTAAAGGACCCAACAGCTGCGGGTTTTCAGGACAGGATGAACTCTCAGCTGGCTACCCTCAATTCAATAGTTAACTCCTCCATGCGCCTCCTTTCGTACGCGGCTGATGGAGCGAGTAGAGCGGCAGGTACAGGTGTGGCCTTACGTCGGCACACCTGGATGCGGCTATGTAATTTTGCGGACCCTTTCAAGGCATCCTTCACTAACTCCCTGTTTGATGGATCATCCCTCTATGGTCCTCAAGTGAAGGAAACCCTGACTAGGTGCGAGACGGAAGGCAAGACTCTTTCTGCCATTGGAGTCTGTTTTTCTACCCCTTCTAGGCCTTACCCCAAAGGCCAGAAGGGGGGAAAGATGTGGTTCCGCAAACAATCTCAAGGAGCATTGCCTGACGCACAGAGTCGGTTCCCCTCTAGAGGCAGAGGGGGGAACAATAATGGTAGACGCCGCCCTAGAGGCAGAGGGGGCCCACAGAATCAGGGCAGTCGAGAAACCTTTTCTGACAAGCCCTTTCAGCATCCCTGAGGTGTTGCCCGACTGTCCACCTTCGGAGGCAGTCGGGGGAAGATTATCTCTGTACCCAGAAGCCTGGCAATCCCTAACTCAAGACAAGTGGGTACAGACTATCATTTCCGAAGGCTATACAATCCCGTTCCTTCGCTTTCCAGACCAAGCAAAAAAATCCCTTCCAGACGTTCCACCCAGTCAAAGGGGGCAAGCAGCTTTAGAAATATCAAAGCTGCTTGCAAAAAGAGCCATTCAGCCAGTTCCAGCAGACCAACAAGGATCTGGAATCTACTCCAAATTCTTTTTGGTTCCAAAGAAAAGAGGGGACTGGAGACCCATTTTGGATCTCAGCAACTTGAACAAGTCTGTCAAGAAAACAAAATTTCGGATGGTCACGCTGCAGTCCATTCTACCCCTTTTGGGGCGGGACAACTGGATGTGCTCTATAGATCTCCAGGATACGTACTACCACATCAAAATGAGCAGATGCTCCAGGAGTTTTCTCCGCTTCAGGCTGGGAACCAGTCATTTTCAATTCAGGGCCCTGCCCTTTGGTCTCACTACAGCCCCCCGAGTGTTTACCAAATGTATGGCAGTGGTCGCTTCTCATCTGAGACATCAAGGATTCCAGGTGTTTCCATATCTAGACGACTGGCTCCTTACAGCCCCCACCAAGCATCTTCTGCTTCTCGCCAGAGACTATACCTTTCACACATGTCAGACATTAGGCATTTCAATAAATTACGAAAAGTCTGTTTTGTCGCCTTGTCGTGTTATTACCTTCATAGGTGCAAATCTAGACACAGTCAGCATGTCAGCCAGACTCACAGAGCAGAGAATAGCGGACATACACAGACAAGTCTCTCTTGTCTTGCAAAGCAGCAAAACCAGAGTCAGACTAGTCCTGAAGGTCTTAGGATTAATGGCGGCTGCTATCCCTCTTCTTCCTTTAGCCAGGTTCCATATGAGAATTTTACAATGGATGCTCTTCACTCAATGGTCGTACCAACAACTTCCAATGTCCCATGCCATTGCAATAACACAATCGTGCAGGAATCATCTTTCTTAGTGGATCACATCCCCCCAGCTCTTCCTAGGAAGACCTTTTGTTACTCCCCCTCCGGTTGCTACACTGACAATGGACGCCTCCCTGATCGGGTGGGGGGGCATTACCAGGGCAGGACGGTCCAGGGCATATGGCAACCTTTCGAACGCCATTTGCACATAAATGTCCTAGAGATGAGAGCAGTGCTTCTAGCATTGCAAGCCCTACAAGACTCTCTTCCCAAAGGGACTATAGCAATTCAGACGGACAATATGTCTGTAGCGTGGTACATCAACAAACAGGGCGGAACCAGATCCTACCCCCTATGTCAAGAGGCACTCAGACTATGGCAATGGGTGATTTCTTCTCAGCGGTTTCTGTTAGCAACGCACATTCCCGGGAAGTCCAATGTAATTGCGGACAAATTGAGCAGAGCTATTCTCATGCCTCACGAGTGGTCTCTGAAAAATTCAGTGTTGGACAAAATCTTTCGAAAGTGGGGCCGGCCTTGCTGCGACCTTTTCGCTACTCCCCAAAACAGCAAGTGCGACGATTATTTCACCCTCTTTCCCCAACCAGGCCATCCCAGCAGAGACGCTCTAGTCCACGTTTGGCCCCGGGGACTTTTGTATGCCTTCCCTCCCTTTCCGCTGATATCTCAACTAATACAGAAAGCCATCGCTCAGAAAGCTTCCATGATCCTCATTGCCCCTTACTGGCCTCGACAGATTTGGTTCCCATTTCTTCACCATTATCTGCTGGAGCAACCCTGGCATCTGGACCCAGTTCCAGACCTCTTGACCCACCAGTCGGGTCAGTTGCACCGCTCCCTCCCTTCTCTGAACCTCACGGCATGGTTTGTCCAATTCCAACTCTAGCCAGGCTTCCCCTGATATCTCACTCAGTCCGAGATATTTTAATAGCCTCTCATAAATCTTCCACTAGGAAGATTTATCATAGTAAATGGAAACATTTTTCCTATTGGGCGCATTCAAAGGATATAGATCCTTTCACTGCTTCCATTCATTCAGTTCTAGATTTTCTAGCCGAACTTTTCCACTCAGGTTCGTCTCCTTCTACCATCAAGGTTCAATTGGAAGCTATATCCAACTTTCATGTTGGAATTTCAGAGTCCTCCATTATGTCTCACAAACTCTGCAAGGCCTTTTTAAAGGGAGTTTTTCTCCTCAAACCTCCTATCAGGGATCCTCCTCCTCTATGGGATCTCAACTTAGTTCTGACATCCTTGATTCTTCTCCCCTTTGAACCTGCGGCTTCATGCTCAATGAAATTGCTATCTTGGAAGACTCTCTTTTTGGTAGCTATTACTTCAGCCAGAAGAGTCTCTGAAATTCATGCTCTGTGTAGTTGATCCCCTTATCTTTTGTTTCATAACGATAGGGTGTCCTTACATACCAACCCATCCTTTTTGCCTAAGGTAGTTTCACCGGCAAATTTGAATCAAGCCATTGATCTTCCTGTGTTCTTTCCTAACTATTCGAACAGATCAGAACAAAAATTGCATTGGTTAGACGTTCATCGCCAACTTAGGTACTATTTGGACAGGACCATACAATGTAGGAAGTCTGATCAACTGTTTGTTTCCTATGCAGAAGGCAGAATGGGCCTTCCAGTTTCTAAAGTATCTCTTTCTAGATGGCTTACTTCATTGATTACCTTTGTGTATGAGATCAGACATCAACAATTGCCAACCAAACCCAGGGCTCATTCAACTAGAGCTTTAGCTACATCTATAGCTTTCCAAGACAGACTGCCTATTGATTCCATTTGTGCAGCAGCTACTTGGGCTTCTCCCCATACCTTCATTTCTCATTATAAGTTCGACTTAGCCTCTAGAGGCTGAGCCAACTTTGGTTCCACTGTACTCAAGCGTCTGTTCCGATAGGCCACCCGGGACAAGGTGCTAGGGACGCGGTCCCATCCAGCAAGAATGAAGGCGAGATAGACAACTTAACATTTAGAAGTTATGTACCTACCATAACGTTCCATGTTAGTTGTCTTCTTCTCGCCTTCTTTCTTGCGTCCCACCCTCCTTCCCCCTAGCCTGGACAGACCCAGAGGAGTTTGTTTGTGACCTTTATTTTTCTACCACCTCTATTTACATATATATATATATATATATATATATATATATATATATGTATATATATATATATATATATATATATATATATCTTCAGTCAGGTTTAGGACACCCTTTAGGCATCCTATAGAGGTGGGTTATCCATTTTCTTCCATTTCATGGAACTTTTTCCTAGCTGGGCCTAGCTTACAAACGAGATCTGAGGAGTTACCGCCTAGCATTGTGGGATATAGGGGAGCCTCGATCCGGTGGAACTAGCTCTCGAGCTTTTAGAGTGTCCGAGTCGGAGCCGAGAATCGGCTCCGAACCCATCCAGCAAGAAAGAAGGCGAGAAGAAGACAACTAACATGGAACGTTATGGTAGGTACATAACTTCTAATTATAATCTATTCAGTCATTGCCAGTCAAACAGTGCATAGTTCATTCAAATCCTGCCTTCTTTTAAACCTCGTTCCTCCTCTGCATGTATTGTTCCCATAATGTCCATTTTTTCTATGTAATTTGCTCCTATCCCTTTCTAAAGATCCCAATTCCATTTGTTTTATCTCTGTTACTATACTCACTACTTCTAGTAAAGTTGGTTGACTTTGATTTCCATTTTCTAGTAATTGCTTTTTTGGAAGCCACCATAATTAGACTCAGCAAACAAGGCCTTATTATTTCTAGGCAATTCCAATTCTGTATCATAGCTCAAAAAATTCCTTTCCTTAGTGACATCAACTTTCTCACCCAGCATCTCTGACATTGCAGTCTGAAGGGAATCTTTAAAGTCTGCCAACTCATTACCTTCCCAAAAATATCTGCCCAATTACCTCTTACTTCCCCATCACATCTAAAACATTTGCTGTCTACCTGAGGAAAAAGTTCTTTGGAGTCAACTTGGGGTATAAGAATACCTATGTAAACACTTCCAAGCAAATATCCTAAATCTTTTAGACTTTGTTGCATATTTGGGAGACATACATATATTCCCCCATCCCCCATTGTTTCTTTGTGAATTGCTTATCCAATCTCACTCTTCCCAATCCTTTCTAAACTTATCTAATTGATTTTTATAGTTCCATCCATCCATCCTCAACCCTTTTCCCATTTTACACATGGAGTAGGTGTGTCAATTGAACAGTGACAGTTATCTTGAGCCATGGATTACACTGCCAGGTGGGTAGCCCTGCCATTGTAGTTCATCCATACCACTCACTGTCACACACACTCACACCTATGGCCAATTTAGAGTGTCCAATCCACACATGCAGACTCCGCATAGAAGGCACCCCAGCCGAGAATCGAACAGGAGGACCTCTTGCTGTGAGGCACCAATGCTAACTATTCCTTTTTTAACAGCAGTTTCTGTTCTAGATTCTACTAAAAACTCTACTAGTGCTGGTCTTTCACTTAGGAACCCCCTATGTCTTTCTCTTCACCTATACTCTGATATCAGTCCTTGATAGGGAAGGCAATCGCTAGCCTGTAGTCCAAATAAATTCTTGGCCTCTTCCCATTCTA
Source organism: Protopterus annectens (assembly GCF_019279795.1). Classification (NCBI taxonomy): domain Eukaryota; kingdom Metazoa; phylum Chordata; order Ceratodontiformes; family Protopteridae; genus Protopterus; species Protopterus annectens. The sequence goes on from NC_056739.1 coordinate 632,016,147, forward strand.
TTACATTTTCCTGTCTAATGATTTGCTCCTAATACGTTGGCTCTTTTACCAGTTTTCTCCAATAAATTCCACCCCCTCTTGCCTATTGTCTGTATCCCTAATTGCAGTCATCCCTATTGGCAGAATCTCTCTTCTCCATTCCCATGTTGGGTTACCTCTTAGAATACTTTCTGCAACTTTATGGATATAATGTTCTGCATGGATATTGTTATTCTCCTTAAGGATCTGCATCCAAAATCCCAGTCTCTCCTTGTTTCTTGAGCTTCTCCCCATTTCATCATCCCTTTCCACTTTGAATCGTAGGTTTCTGCCTGTGCTGTGTATAGAAGCTTTAATTGTGTAGCTCTGAAATACCCCTTCAAATTGGATAATCCCAAATCTTATTGTTCAATTGAAGAATCACCTTATCCCACCTGACTCTTGCTATCTTCCCCTCCTTGATAAAATCCTTCAGTTCTTTATTAATTGCTATCCACAATTTCTCCTCTGGTTGATAAAAACATGTCTGACCTATGTATAAAACTAAAGGGACTAAAAACATTTTAACTACTTGTATCTTGCTATCCATTTACATATAACAGAACTTCCAGTTTCTCCAATTTTGTATTATCTTTTGTTTAGTGTCTTCCCACATATCATTAGCTGCCACACTAGAATCCATTTTAATCCATACTCCTAAGTACTTCATTTTATCATGTCCCCATAAATATAGATATTGCTGAACCAATTCATGTGTGGGTACATAATTTACAGCCATTGCCTTCATTTTAGCTTCATTAATTTTTGTATCCTGAAAAAATATGAAACTGCCTCAAAATGTTCCACAACACAGAAATGTCCTTTTCTGGTTTTATCAGGTATAAAATAATATCATCTGTAAACAGGGTCAGCTTTTCTTGACTACCATTGCCATACCAATTATATCTTTGAATTTCTAAGTATCTTATTTTCTTTGTCAATGGTTCTAAATATAGTACAAATAACAAAGATGAAAGATGACACCTCTGCCTGGTTCTTCTGCTCAAACAGAAATTTTCAGAGAGGGATCCATCCACTTTAATTTCTGCATTCGATCCCTCATATAGCCTCCTAATCAACCTTATAATTTTATCACGGAATGCAAGTGCTTACATTTCCCTTCTCATAAACTCCCAGCTTGCTGTGCTAAATGCTTTCTCTGCATCAAGACCCACCAACAACAAGTTGTATTTTCTTGCTTTTTGCTTCCTTCTGGATCATCGATGTTCTGTTAATGTTGTCAAATCTTTGCCTCCCCTCCACAAAACCACATTGATCTATATCTATCAAATTTGGCATCATCTTTACTATTATTTTAGCCAATATAGACATAAACACATTATAATCATGGTTTAGGATCGAAATGGGCCTGTATGAAGCTGGATCTTATGGTTCTTTACCCTCTTTAGGTATTACAGCCACCACTACTTTCTTCCAGAAAGTTGGTGCTTCTCCTCCTCTTAAAATACTGTTAAATAAAACCTTCTAGATATTTATCATTTTCCCTCCTAGCTTCGAATCTTCCACAGGAATACCATATATTCCTGGAGACTTTCCTGCTGATTGGTTATATGTACATCTCCATGTTATCTCATCTCTTCCTAACTTAACTATTAGTAATTGAGCCTCATCTACCTCTAATCTTGGCATATTTAATTCTTCCATAAAAATTTCCATTTGTACCGTTCTTGATCTCCATATTTCTCTGCTTTATACAAGCTTTTATAAAATTTACAAAATATTTCTAGCACCTGTACAGGATCTCTTGTTATCTTCCTTGTTATAAGCTCCCTAAGCTTGAAGACAACCCTTTCTGCTTTCTGTTGCCTGAGTCATTGTGCTCTGACATTATTATCAAAAAATAGTTGCTTAACAGCAGTCTTTCTAAACTCAGGCATATTATTGAGGTAATCCTTTATTTTCTGTTTAGCATTCTGCAATTGCTCCTCTTCATATTCTGTGAGATTCTCCTATTCTGCAATACTTTAACATTTGTCAAGCCCTCTAAATAATTCTTGTTTACTCTTAACCATTTCTCTCTTTCTTTTATTTTAATTTTATCGTACTCCCTAGCTATATTTTCAGAAGAAATTTCTGTCTTCTCTAATAACTCCCACATAATTTCCACTACCCATTCCTTAAATTCCTCTCTTTTCAACAGATAGGTGGGAAAGTGGCAGTACCTCATTTTTATTTTATTATGCTGCATTTTTATTTGAGTTATTATTGGAATGTGACCTGAAATATTTATAGGGAGGTTATCAAAGCTTTCATTTAAATGCACATGTTCCTGTGAAATGTAAGTTCTGTCTAGCTTAGCCCATTTTTTGTATCTTGGGGAATAGTATGTGAATTCACTCTGAACTCCTACTACTAAATTCATATACTCTATGCCAAATATTTTCATTAATTTCTTCAAAGATCTACTCTCCTTTGTCATATTTTCTATTCTGGGCCCCTCAGACACATCTTCCCTACTACAAATCAAATTTCTTTCCCACCTATAAGTAATATCCCTTGCTGAAAACTGATTATTTCTCCTAGAATTCTCTTAAGCTCCATTGCAGCAGTTTTAGGTTGAATATAAATGCATGCCGGAGTAATCATCCTCCCTTTCCAGTAGCCCCTTAGTACTACATATCTACCAATATTTTCTTTTTGTCCTCTTCTATCACTAATATAAGTACTCCTGTTTTCCTTTTTCAATGTATTCCTCTGAATAACTACCCTGAAAACTATTCTTTATCAAATTTACATGTTCATTTCCTTCCAAATGTATCTCCTGTAGCATAGCTATTTACACTCTAAATGTTTTAATATAGTTCACTACTCTGTCTTTTTTTGTATATATCTGTGAGACCATTAACATTTAAAGATAATATTGAAAGGCCCATAATGTTAAAAAGTTATTATCCCCACCTTTTATTTGTAATAGCTTTTTTATTAAGTATCTAGCTCCAGTTTTTGTGTTACATGCACATACTAATGTTTGGCAGACTGAACTTTTATACAGTTGTTTCTTGTCATATCCATTTTAGCCTATGTCATATCTTAAAAAATTGTTTTACTGAAAGCCCTCAAACAAACAAAAAAAGATACAACCCAATACATCCCAAAAAGCTATTAACATTAACACCCAAAAAAATATGTACATCTTCAAATGTTGAAGTTTACCTTCCTAATATGAACAATTGTTCCAAACTGACAGCCACACTCACAGTCTTGGGTTAACCTAAAAGGAAGGCTATCCATGCTAAAATGCATGATACAGCATGTGCTTCTACTAATTGCTGTCTGGTTTTGTCTTATCTTTATTGCTCTCACAGAATGAGAAAACACTTGAATGCTTTCAGAAAACATCATCTCCTAGCCATTGAAAAAAGCCATTAAAGGAAAGAAGTATCCTGTTTTTATTGTTCTTTATCAGATTGTCTCCATTGTGACATGAGAACCAGATAGAGTTGCTTCTACAAGTATTTATCTGCTAAAGGAGAGCTTTATTATATTTAGTGTTCTTTTATTTATTTATTTTCTTTCTCTTAAAATTTGTTACTAGATAAAGTCAACTCATTCCCCTATGCAAGAATGAGAAAAAAGCACATGAATTTGCAGCATACTCTTTTTTTTTTTACATTGCAGTACCTGCATTTCTTAAAACTAAACAAGGAGTAAGAAAAAAGAAGGAAAAAATCAGGGCCACCTGCTTACTTTAGTATCCACTTGTCACTGGAAAATAACTGAGAAAACTTTACTTTATAGCACAGATACTATGCACTATACACATATTACTTTAAGAACAAAAAATTGTTTTACTTTACAGTTAACTCTTTACTTTCTCTTCCCCTCTCCTAAGTCTTCCTCCAAACATTAATGACATGAAATAGGGCATATGCTTTGGAGTCCCCTACAAGTTTAACAAAGTCAAAAAATCCAATATTTCCAGGTTTTCTTGTTCTGTCATGTTTCACAAATATAGTTAATGCTTTATAATCCCACATTTGTTTGTCAATTTAAAATTGCTGGTTTTATTTCTGTTTATCTCCATCTCCAAATCCAGTCTCTGCTTCCTTTCCAACATACTCCCAGTTTTTCTAGTCAACTCTTGTGCTTTTTTCTGTCTCTCAAGCATTTTCCATTGAAACAATGGAAAAGGTTTCATTGGCACAGTCTCTCTATATGGTCTTTAATACCAGAAGAGCAAGAAGCAGAATCTCCTTCTGTTTCACAGCTCACTTTTATTTATTTATTTATTTATTGACATTTGTTAACTGGGTTGGTCCAGCTGGGCTTGTGGCCCATTTTCAGTGGAGACCCGAGGAGAAAAGCTCCATACAATAAACAGTTTACAGAAATTAAAGCATTTGACGCAATAGTATGACACAAAATAATCAGATAAACAAGAAAGTTAAAAAATACAGAGAGTAATGCATGCACAAGGTCTATATACATCATATATTAACAGAATAACACTATATTTACATATATATACAACAAGTAATTTGATCAGCTGTATTGGTTAATAGAGTTTAATAAGTATTAGCCTGATGGCATACTTGGAAGGATTGAAAAAGGAATGTAATAGGGGGTAAGGGGAGCATTAAACTGGATCTTGACAGGGGCAACATTTGGAGTTAAGTAAATGAAGTTTGAGTTTTTCTTTGAAGTGTGCATGGTGGATGATGGAACATATATCAAGTGGAAGTGTGTTCCAAGTATGGGCAACAGAGTGTTTATATAGTAATTTACCTACTTTTTTGGGTTGGTAAATGTCAAGTAGTTGCTAATTAGAGGTACGGAGTGTCCGAGGTGGAGTATAGACAGAGATGAAGGAAGAGAGAGCAGGACATGAAGAAGGTTTGTAGAGAATGAAGTCTAGCATTTGGAGTTGAAATAGCAGTAGTAGTTGGGGGAATTCAAGCCACTAGACAGAGTTTAGGGCATAGCAGTGCTGAGAATTGTATGGAAAGTTTGTGATAAATCTAGTTATCTTCTGGTAGGTTTGTTGAAGTTTGTTCAAGGTTGTAGTTTGGATGTTGGTAAGGACTGGGGCAGCATGTAGAAGGGAGGGGAGGAGTAGAGCTTGTGCTAGGGAGAGTCTGGCATTAGTAGTTAGAATTTTTTTGTTGCAATGCAGTAAACCAAGTTTCTGGTGTGTCGTATTTATACATTGGAGCATGTGAAGGTTAAATTTGAGTTCATCAATGATAACTCCCAGGAGTTTTGTGTGAGCTTTGGGTTGGATTTTAGTGTTGTTAGATGATGTAATAGTGAAGGTGGATTTGTAGTGAGAGAGAGATCAAGGCAGAAGGAGTAAGAGTTTGGTCTTTTTAGGGTTTAGAATAAGTAGGTTATTGGATAACCGCTGTTCTGTGGATAGGAAGGCATGCTGAGTTAGAGTATGGAGTTCAGAGATGTTTTTCAGAGATGGAGATGAGAGTTGAGTCATTGGCATATTGGATGAGGGAGGATTGCTTACAAGATGTGTACAGATCATTGGTGAAGACATAAAACAGGAGGGGACCCAGGATGGAACCTTGTGGTACTCCAGTTGAGACAGGTATGAATGGAGAAGAGGAAGAGAGCCATTTTACAGATTGCTATCTATAGGATAAGTAACTGGAGAGCCAGGCAAGAGAGGAGAAAGATAGATTGAGATTTGCAAGTTTACATAGCAGTAGGGGGTGGGGAACAGTGTCTAAGGCTTTAAAAGGTCAAGGAAGAGACAAGATATGAGTTTATTGTTATCTAGGGCCTCAGCAATGGTATGTATGAAGGATAAGAGGGCAGTAGTCCTGCTGTGGTTAGGATGGAAACCATGCTGAGTTGGAATGAGTAGGTTATGCTGGAGAAGATAGTGGAGAAGCTGTGTATTTATGCATTTTTCAAGGATCTTAGAGAGGGGGGATAGGATAGCATTAGGTAGGTGGTTAGATGGGTCTGTGGAGTTTCTACGTTTATGTAGTGGGAGAGTAAAGAAAGATTTCCATAAGGAAGGAACAGTGAATTCCTGAATAGATCTATTGATTAAAATAGATACTGGATAGGCAATGGAATTAGCAACAAGTTTGAGGAAGGTTAGAGGAAGATTATCAGTGGAGGGAGAGTAGGATTTGAGTTTTTGCAGAAGAGATCTGATGTAGGAAGTAGGAACCAGGTGAAACGAGAATAGATTTTTGATTGGTGGGTTGGGAGGAGTACGCTGAGAAGTTGAGCTACAGTTGGAAGGTATGAGTGTTTGGATGGTGTCAGTAAAATGTTTGTTGAGGAGGGTAGCAGTTTCCAGGGGGGGGATGTGTTTGGGTAAGGGCAGGGGTTTGAGCGACAGCCAGGAGACAGAATTTTGTTAAGAGTAGACCAGAATTTCTGAGGGTTGGATTTGCTATTGAGCCAGAGTTATAGTAAGACTTTTTGTCATTATTAGTTTGTTTCTTGGCAAGATCCCTAAGCTGTTTATATTTGTATAGCAGAGGTAGTTCCTTTGTTTTGATCCAGGCTTTCCAGGCATTACCTCTTTTGTGCATAAGGCACCTAGTTTCTTTGGAAAACCAGGGAGCATGATTGAATTGTATTCTAATCTTCCTAGAGGGGGCAAGGGATTTTAAGGTATTCAAGAAGATACTATTGAACATATCAACAGCGTCACTGAGAGGTATTTGTCTGAGAATGGACCAGTCTATGCTAGAAAGAATGGAGTTGAATTGGGCAGTATTGAAGTTAGAGAGTTTATGACAATCTCTTTAAAGGTGTGGTTTAGGGGGTTGGTGGTGTATCTTAGGACAGAGGTAGGGAGGTGGTCACTAAGACAGTCAGGTAAGGTAGAGGGGTTGTGGTAGTGATAAAGGGTGTTGGTAAGTATCCAGTCAATTATGGAGCTGGATGATGAGGTTTTATGGAGGCAGGTGGGAGAAGATATCAGTTGATGGAAGCCATACAGGTTGATACTAAGTTGTGGAGAGTCAGTTTTGAGTTTGGACCAATCAAGATTGACATCTCCTAAGATGAGGGTTTCATAGGGAATATTGTAGGAAAACCAGAATAAGACATTCTCTAATGTGGATAGATTATTCCCAGAAGGGATATATATATATATATATATATATATATATATATATATATATATATATATATATATATATATAAGCAATAACAAATTTCTTGTGAGAATTAAGGTGGCAATTTAGGATTATAAGTTCGGCTGGGTGGAAGTCAGGGATGGGAGTGGGGAAAAGTGATAGGCTGATGTTATTGGAGTGAAGGATGGCAACACCACCCCCTTTTATTGGGAATCTGTCAGAGCGATATATATTATATCCTGGTAGGAGAATTTCATTATTGGTGATATATGGCTTAAGACAAGTTTCTGATAAGGAAAGGATGTGAGGGGTTGTATGGGCTATCCAGGTATGGAACTCAGTGATTTTGTTTGTTAGGCTTTGGATATTTAATGAGTATATAGATAGGTGCTTGGATAAGGATGAGTTTAGTGTAGGAGGCTGGGGATGGTGAGAGGTGTGTGGAGATGGGGGGAGTTAGGAGGCAAGCAGAGTATGTGGCCTCGAGGAGACAGAGAGAGGCCTGGGTTGGGGTGGATGTCCCCCAGATATGGGTAAGTTATTAGTGAGAAGTGATAGTTTAGTAATATATACATGTAGTTTGTGTAGTTTGAGTTTAGAATTTTAGACAGGTGTGGAGATTTGTGGTCTAGACAGTTTATGAAGTCATGAGGTGGAGAGGTTGAACAAGGCTGGGGAGATATTAAAGAAGTCATTTGTTGATAGATTGACATAGCTGTATGAGGTAGGAGAGCATATTACTGAATAGGAAAGGTGTGTGTGATAAGAGGTTAGAGCAGAGAGCAGTATTCGGAGGAGTGTAGTGGAGATAATGAGATGTTGCATATTAGAGTGAGGGTGCAGAGGTTGTAGACTAGGTATAGTAGTTAGGGAAGGAAGTGATGTAGTTTGAGTTTGGCAGGAAGTTGTTAGTAAGTGGATGATTCGGAGGGAAGTGGAGGGAGTGGATAGTATAAAGGAAATTGTAATGGGGTGGGTGGGAATGGTGGTAGGGTAGGGGAGCAAAGTGAGTCCGAGTGTAGTGTGGGTGAATGGAGTGGGCCCTTGCGGGTTACTACCCATGGAGACAGATTAAAAAACAATCAGTTGACTGTTTCAGTGATGGAGAGTATCCAGGTGAGAATGCTCAGCCTGTTTTGTTTAGTGAGCAAATAATAGATTGCAGTTACAGTTCTATTGAACAGGTTAGCCTTTGATACACTGACTATGAGTTCACTAATTTAGACCACTGATTTTGTAAGTTATAATCAGGTCCTGTACGTGGTGAACTCGCAGAGCTGAGAGGAGCTTAAGAACACAGCTCTATACCACCATCTAGTGGCTGACAGGGGGAATTCTATGGGTCTGGTAGGGGAGAGATGGCAACTTTGTTAAAGGAAGAGAAGGGAACTGGGACGTTCTCCTGAGGCACTGTGAGTAAGCAAGCCAGCTAAGTTTAGTAGTTTACACAACAAATGCTGACAGAGGGATGATGGCTCCTTTTCTCACAGGTGCGGACATTAGAAGCCCATGATAGCAGTTACAATGGGATGGAGGGGAGAGATTTCCTGCAATGTTCAGGTGACTTAGCAACTGTAAAATAGAAGAAAATTATCTTGAATGAAGAGACTTTGGAGTGAAACAAATGTAATATAGTTACAAGCACTAAAGGGTACAGTAGGACATAAAGCAATTATTGCAGTGTGTGAGAGAGGCAGAATATAGGAACAAGAAGCAACTATGTAAGTTGGGACAGACAATGGATACAATAAGCAAGTAAGCAAGTCAATTACTTCAACAATTTCGTCAATTACTCAACAAGTGTGAGTTAGAGGGCCACATGTTCACCAAAGCCACATACAGTGTAATTACCCATTTGATATCAGCAAATACAGGCTCAATCCAATTCTAAATACATTACAGTCCCTGTATGTTGATGATTAAGCTTCTAACTGCAGTCAGTGGCAAGTGCAGATAATGAAATGAAGCTGTAGTAACTTTCTAGTGTTTAAAGTAACTTTTAAAAGGTACAAAAACAGTTGACAGAGCAATCAGCTGTAGTTTAAAATAAGTGTTAAACAACTATTCTGCACAGAGTATCAATAATAGGTCCGCGAATAACTTACACTATAAAACTTTCATGTTTCAGATTAACCCCAAGGCAGTAAAAGAAGAAGTTGAAACACAATAACCCAGCAGATTAGTTAAAAAAATAGCAATTACAGTACAAATGCTATGAACTTACTGGCTGGCACACATCACAATGATCAGGAGAAGCGGCTGGGCGAACTATAGATTTAAAAATGGTGCCGCGGCTTAGAACCCATAGTTATAGATCTCTAGGGGGAGGGAATGGGGAGGGAGTAGCACAGTATTGGGAGGGGGGTGGGGATGGGGGGTATGCCCTAGTTAGATTTGCCCAGATGGAATAGGCGTGAAAAAAACACTTATTTCGTTTAGATTTTCTTTAGCAGAAAAACAATCAGTTAACTGTTTCAATGATGGAGAGTATCCAGGTGAGAATGCTCAGCCCGATTTGTTTAGTGGGGAAGCAGTAGATTGCAGTTCCAGTTCTATTGAACAGGTTATCCTTTGATACATTGACTATGAGTTCACTAATTTAGACCACTGGTTTTGTAAGTTATAACCAGGTCCTGTAAGCGGTGAACTCACAGAGCTGAGAGGAGCTTAAGAACACAGCTCTATACCACTGTCTAGTGATTGACAGGGGGAATTCTATGGGTCTGGTAAGGGAGAGATGGCAACTTAGTCAAAGCAAGAGAAGGGAACCGGGATGTTCTCCTGAGGCACTGCAAGTAAGCAAGCCAGCTAAGTTTAGTAGTTTACACTACAAAAAAAATTACATGTTTTAGGTTTAAACCTACAATGCTGATAGAAGGATGATGGCTCATTTTCTCACAGGTGTGGATGTTAGAAGCCCTTGATAGCAGTTACAATGGGGTGGAGGGGAGAGAATGCCTGCCTTGTTTAGGTGACTTAGCAAAATTCTGATAGAGGGATGACAGCTCCTTTTTTCACAGGTGCAGATGTTAGAAGCCTGTGATAGCAGTTACAATGGGATAGAGGAGAGAGAATGCCCGTGTTGTTCAGATGACCTAGCAGAATGCTGATAGAGGGATGACGGTGCCTTTTCTCACAGGTGCAGACATTAGAAGTCCATGATAGCAGTTACAATGGGATGGAGGGGGAGAGAATGCCCGCATTGTTCAAGTGACTTAGCAATGGCTGGCACACATCACAATGATCAGGAGAAGTGGCATGGAGAACTAGATTTAAAAATGGTGCCAACTTTTTGTTGGACATACTTTTGGATTTCTTCCTTAGCATGTTCAGTATCAAAAATGATTTTTGTCCCTCAATATTCTGAAGATACCTGGATACAGCAGATTGAATGTCATGCCTTCTTCTCAACATTTCCTGATTAGTGGTATAAATGTACTCCTCTTCTGCCTGGTATACAGTGAGTAATCATTTTCCACAAATACACTACTGTCTCCCACTTTTAGTACTTTGACCTTCTACACAGTTTTGTCAGAATGAACACCTTCTGCTGGTAGGATTGCATCTTTACTATTAAAGGTCTAGGCTGCTTTCTCAAAGCCAGGTTTGAAGCATACACACAATGTACCCTTTCAATTAATTCCTGCTGTGGAATACCAGTCCAATTGCTTGTTTGCACTTTCATAAAATTAATGCAGTCTGTTCCTTCCAGCTTCTTTGGTACATCAGAGAATCTCAGGTTTTCTCTATGTGCTCTGTCCTCTAAATTCTATTATTTTTGAAACATCTCTTCTTGAGCATTCTCATATTCAGACAATCTTGTCTTCATTTCAACCTCTGATTTTTGAAATTTTATCACCTCATCTGAATATCTGTTTAAAGCTTCTTCCATTTTGTCCAACCTTTTGTTATTTGAGTTGATATACTGCATCAGTGTTTCAGTTAATTTTAATCAGCTTTGAGTATATTTGACTTATATTTTCTTCTAGGTCACTGGAAGTCATTTCTTGTACAAAAGCTGGTGCTTGCACTGCTTTTTGCTGAACAGCTGCAGAATTCTTCCCAGTCAGTATTTTTCCTCATCTTTTGTGTTTGATTTTCTTTCAGGTTCCCTAAATTTCTTTTTTGCTGGCATCAAGACAGTGCACTCACTAGCCAGTTACTGAATTTTCTCAAAAAATGAGTTCACTGGCTCTCTCTTTTGAGTTTTTTTTTTCGCACTGGGAGAGCTGAAATTAAGCTGTTAATGTACAGCCATCTTAAAAGTTGATCTTTATATTCATGTTAAGGTGCAAACTCATTTTGAAAGTATGGTGTTTAATTTTGATAAGCAGATTTATTTTGGATTGCCTTCACTTTCTGTCACTAATGTGGTAATGCAGATCCACTAAAAGTTATTGATCACTCTTCCTCCATTTCTCACAGCTTGATTTTTTTCATAGATTCCTGCTTCTCTATTGATTTATTCTGCATAGAAATTAAAAAAATATATGTGACAGCATGCAGCTTTGTTGTACACCTTTACCACTTTTTAACCTTTCTGTTCCTTCTTCTGTTTGAATTGCTACTTCTTTATTAAGGTAGAGATTGTGCTTGGAAATTATCAGAGGTAGTGTTATAACCATGCTTCTGAAGATGTCCTAGAGAGTTTCATGATTTGCATGGCTAAAGGCCTTGTCATAATCAGTAAAACACATCTATGTATTATTTTAATATTCTTATGACTTTTCAAGAATGCATAACTCTTGCTCCTCGCTGTTTCTTGAAAGCCTTCTGAAAATTTTTATTTCAAGTGTGGTTGTATTCTCCACTGAATAATGAGCAGAATCTTACTTACATGTGGGATTAGAGAAGTTATCTGTTAATTTTCTCAATCAGTCCAATCACATTTCTTTTCTGAGTGTTATAAATCCAGATCTTGTCATGCCATGATGTTAGCTTATTATATGACTGCATTCAAGTCTTGTAAGATGTCAGTGAGACAGCCATCAATGTCCATTGTTTTGTTCTTCATTAAAGCTTTTAATGTCACCTGCACCTCTTTCATAATCAGTCTCTGATTGCTAGATGCAGGATGAAAGGCCTTTTAATCTGTTTGATCTTTGCATAATGACTCTGTGTAGTCTTTCAACCTTTTCTTAAGCTTCTTGGCATCGTTCAGCACAAACCCTTGAACATCTTCTAACACTCCGGTTTGAGTCTAAAATTTTCTCTTTGGGTCTCATAGGTTTTGGGAAATTGATATTGTTCTTCTTCTAGGATTTTTTAATCTATCTCCTTGCAGTTAAATTTGTATTACTTCTCTTTGTCTTTTGACATTTAGAAATGTCAGCTACATTGCACAATTGTTTTTTCTTTCCCCTCTGGCTTTAGCTGCTTCTCAGCAATAGTTGGTGTCTGCTAAATTAACCATTCTGTTTTGCTTTTTTATTTTTTTTTTTCAGGGACTCTCCACATTCATCAAATGCAACTATCTTCATTTCTTCCCATAATTCTTTGGTACTTTGTATTTAATGTCAGCAAAATGATTTTGCAGTCTTTGTACTCTGGTTGCATATTTTAAAGATTGTATATCTCTAATTGCTTAACTTACTTGCCAATTTCCAGTTTTAACTGGATTTTGCATAGTAATGTCTAGTGATTTGTACCACAGCTGACCATAGGTTTTTGTTTTGTTGATGTTATTGAGTTTTTCTGTAATTTACTTCCATAAACATAGCCAATTAGATTTGTGTAGAATTCACTGGATAAAGGCAGTCAAAGCTTATATCTTGAAAAAAGACATTTGAAATTAACTAATTGTTTGTCCTACAAGACTTTTCAGATGTTATCCTACTTTGTTTCTAATAGCAAGACCATATTTTTTAACCACTTGGCATTTTTTCTTTGTTCTTGGTGCTCATGTTTCAGTTACCCAATACATATGACTATCAGTATATTGCATTTACATATACTGTCAGTTTCAACTTATAGCTCACAGAACTGATTGATTTCTTCCACTTTTGCCACACTTGTCAGAACACATATATCAGAATGTTAGTCATGGGCATGGGCATACCTCACAGATAATAATTATTCACTGACTAGACTGTACTTCATTACAGTTCTTACAAGCTTTTTCTTTTTTATCAGCTATATTGGCCCTCCCATTACTTCCTCTTACTGATCTCCACCCATGTCCCCCCCCCCCTAGCCATGCCACAGTTAACCTATTGCATTTCTCTGTTCCTAAGTTCCCTTCTCTGTATCTGAGAGGGGGGACAGGATGTCTTCAGAAAATCCTACTGTCACCTTTTGGGGAGTTGCTTCCTTTCTCAGAAATGAAAGATCTTACAGTCTGCAGCCTCTAAGTCTTGCCACTTCTCCCTTATGTGAGGCAATTGCCTGGGGGTGGCATTATATAAATAACTGGGATCAAGGATTAAGGATATAGAGAAGGGAAACCTTAGCTTAAAGAGAAAATGTGATGACCTAGGTGTCACAACGCATGTTGTCAGCTTGCCCATGCCACTCCGCCAACATCGTAGTGTGCCTATACCCAGACAGAGGGAGATAAGCCCCAGTCTCCATCACAGAGTACCCTGACTGAGTGCAAATTCACTGTCTCTTCCCCGGGTTAGGCAAGTTGAAATGGAACACATTTCTAGCCCCCTGCCCTGGTTCTTTTGGTGCTTGAAGAGCTAATAAAAGTGGGGTCATCTGAGTATCACTCAGGGATCCCCCTTTATGCCATGGATCTGGGGCACTTGCAAGCTTCTTCTTAATTATAAATGCAACAGAATTTCTACATTGTCTTTACTTTCTGGTATAGTATGCCATGTGCTCAACACATCCGAAATGAATGATGCCTGTCCATTTAAGTTCGCTAGCACCAAACAACTATAGTTGAGTCTTGCACATTCCATTTTATTCTTGAATACAATCAGCTTTCAATGGTTCCATTATATAAAATATGTTCGTAATTTCTAACTCTCATGCACAGAAACATCAACAGTTGCACGTCCTGGAGACTTTGATCCAAACATGTCATATAAACTAGCTTTAGATTAGTCCGCCTTTCCCAGTAGCTCATTTTGTGCCTTCTGACCCGATGAGCTAGCTCATCTTTCAGCACCATATCACAATCTGATTTAATGCCTCTGTGTATCCACAGAGTTTTCATGACAAGACACAAAAACAGATTGCCAGGTCTTTCACAGGTTCATAGGTGTTTGCTAGGCTAAAGACCACAAGGGCCTTTTTAAGCCTACCCATACATCCCAAATCTCTGACAAGTTCTGTTACAATTGATAAGTGTAATTAGGGGCTTGGGAGATGAAACATTTACAAGCAGGGGCCTGGGAGGTGAACCATTTACAGGTTGCCTGTGTCTGTTAGAGACATAGGTGCCACACCCAGCATTAATTTCCTGTTCCCCATCCAATTGTCTGAGTTACACTTGAAATAGATTAAGGGGGACTCTGCTTCACATGGATGGGCAGCCTGTTCCAGAGATGGGGTAGTCTCTGGGATACATACCTGTCTCTCCAGCAGGTCCTATTTATATCACAGGCAAGGTTTAAGTCTTTAGAATGGGTAATTCTGGTGCTATTTGCTTTGTAGATATGAGAGGGGTCCATCAGAATGGGGTCTGACAATGTCCTGTATGCCAGGCATAGATCTCTCCTCAAAAGCCTGCAGGAAACAGAATACAGAGATAGGACCTTAAGTCATCTTACGCCCTGTGTTCTTTTAGTGAGGAACCTCTGTGGACATTCCAGTTTTTGGATATGCCTGGTTAGGTTTCATACCAAAGGGGGCATTGTACTCAATGATGGGTCTGATGAATGCCGAATACAGTGGAACAATGACTTCCTTTGATTTAGATGCCATACCTTTGTTTATAAGTTCCGCAACATAGAATGATTTCCTCACTACTGTAGATATGTGATCGTGAAAGGCATTAGATTACTGTCTATGTGTGTCCCTAAGTCCCTGACTACTGGGTCAACTCTAAGGGGTGTGTTGTCAATATAATAGTTACCAGGGGTGGATGCCTTCCCGATGGATACTATTCTGCATTTCTTGGCATTTAGTTTTAGTTCATGACTCTGACACCAGTTATTTGTCTGTGTCAGCCCTTCCTGGAGAACATTTATGTCGGCGTGTAATATCAATGAGAGCTCCTAATTTGTAATCATCTGCAAATTTAGTCAGCCAGAGACCGCTGACAATGGCCTTGACTTCAGAGAAGTAAATGCCAAAAGTGAGCGAGCAGTCCAAGGACTGATCCCTAATGGACTACACTTTGGCTTCTTTGTAGAGGTGGACTCCCTAATTCTAACTTCCTGGGTCCTATCTGTCTTTCTTCCCCACAAATAACATAAATGATGTTGCAGCTGTCACAGTTATTTTCCTCTACTGTAAACACTATCCACTATCTCAAACTACTGCTGTCTAGTATGGGTTATATGTATTAGACCTAATCTCCTGGAGAGACCCTGCTGTTAATGGCAAAGCTCTCAGCATCACTGATGCAGGTTCATAGGTTCACAGGTTGGTACTAGGCTATTGGCCCTAGGGCCTATATAAGCCTAGCAAAAAAAGTACCCTGGCTTTCGCCACCCAAGAAAATTATTTTCCTGTGGCCCTGTCAAGCAAAGCCACAGAAGTGATCTCCGGGGTGAATTTCCTATTTCCCATCCAGTCATCAAGATTTTTCTTGAAGAGTGCTAATGAGGAGCTCTGTTTAATATAGATTGGTAGTCTGTTCCAGAGTATGGGAAGTCTCTGAGACAGGAATCTATCCCTCCAGCATGTTCTGTTTATTGTGGTAACAAGGTTTAGGTCCCTAGAGCGTATAGCTTGGAGGGACTGGGATTTCTTTAAGTGGAGCATGTCCAACAGCTCTGGGTTTGACATAGCTTTGTATGTTAGGCAGAGATCGCCTCTGAGTAGGCAATATGCAACAGAGTAAAGCTGGAGTTTTTTGAGACGGTCTGCATAGGTCATCTGTTTGAGACCAGTAATCCTCTTTGTGAGGTATTTCTGCGGCCTTTCCAGTTGTTGTAGATATCTTGTGAGGTACATACCAAAAGGGGCATTGTACTCTATAATGGGTCTAATGAGTGATGAGCAGAAGGGAACAATGACCTCTTTTTTTCTGGATGAGAAACCTTTTATGATGAGGTGTGCCGCGTAGAAGGATTTCCTGACCACTGTGGCGATGTGATTATCAAAGGAGAGACTACTGTCCATCTGTGTCCCAAGGTCTCTTATCACACTTTCAGTGTTAAGTAGATTACCGCCTATGTGGTAGTTCATGGGTACAGAGTTTTTACCAAAGGGGATGACAATGCACTTTTTGGCATTGAGCTTGATGCCATGGCTTTGACACCAGGCATCTGTCTCAGTGAGGCCCTTTTGTAGGATGTCCACATTGTTTGGAGTTTCAATTATGGCTCCTAATTTGCAGTCATCTGTGAACTTAGTTAGCCAAAGACCTTCTGTGTTAGCCTGTACGTCAGAGAAGTAGATACCAAACAGGAGAGGACCCAGGACTGAACCCTGTGGTACTCCACTTGTCACTGGTCTGAAGTACCTAGTGAAAGGACCCCTGCAAACTATTCTAACCATCTAATCCATATAGAAATTAACTTGCCGTCCTGATTAGGAACCCTGCTACCAAGAAGGTGGTAAAAGCTGAATACTTGCCTAGTAACTTGTGCATGCTTTCAAGCACGCTACCTTGCCAGGATACCCAGCAGCCATACCCTCCCTCTACCTCTTAATAGTTATACTCTTTCCTATCCTTGCACTATCTCCAGTAACTGTTTATAAAGCCTTTTCAAACCTTTTACCATCCATCCCTGTTCTCTAGTTTTTGGATGTAATATAGTTTTTGCCCACTAGATGGCACTCTACACTAGGCTAGTTTCTAGTACTCTAGTACACCTATCTATTCTCCCTAGAATTGAACTGAAACTGAAATAGTGATCTAACCCTAAACTAACAAGGAAGCCTAATGAACTTTCTACTGCCCAGTCTTAGGACCTCTTTCCAGCCCTCTATTTCCCACTCAAATACTTTACTACATACTTGCACTCAGATATCCTGTACTATCACAACCACTGTTTATTACCCTCCTTATTTACCTGTATCAACTGAAAGTACCTCAGTAGTCAGCTACTCACAGATTGGTTTTGCTGACATTTCTTCACTTACTTGTTTCTACCCGCTCCATTCACCCTACGGGCTCACTCCGCTCCCCTACCCTGGCCCCAATTCCCACCTGCCCCCAGTACTCCTACTCTTATACTCCCCTAACCACTCCCACCTCTATTCCACTCCAATCACACTTTACCCCTCCCCTCTTTTTCATCCAATACCTATCCACCTGCATCAATACAACATACACAACTTCCTTCTTCTTTTCCTGTCTGCATTTCCATTTCTACTTCCCTACTTTTCTTTCATATACCTCAATATCACTATGCCTCCTCTACTAACCTCTTCTTATTTTAAACATATCCTCCTTTTCTCAGTTTTTCCTTTCCTTTTGTTGCCCTACCTCCTAACCTCATATGAACATCTTAGCCTTAAAGATCCACACTCCCTCAGTCAACACATGAGCTCACCCTCCCAAAACACATTCCAACCATTCTCTAACATAATTTCTTCTCCATGCTACCTTCTTGCAAAGTTTCACAGAAAGTTCCACATTTCTTACACTAATCAGGTTAACAAAAAATCCATAGACTTCCTCACCAAACGCTCTGACCTAATAAAAAGACTACTCCTCTCCCTTCTAGCAGGTGACATTCATCCCAACACTGGTCCTAACACCAATGCTACTCTAAAACCCCTCTGTCCCTCCCTCTTGCCTATACTCTCTCTCTATAGCTCACCTTAACATCTGCAGCATTAATAATAAAATTGCCCACCTCCATGGACTGCTAGATATACATGCTTTCGACATCCTTTGCCTATCTGAAACCTGGCTCAAACCAGCAACCCTAGACAATGAGATTACTCCCCCTGACTACAACATCTTCAGACTAGACTGTATAGCCAAAAAGGGTGGTGGGATAGCTATTCTTTACAAAACAGGTATGCAAATTACTGTCAAACATGAAAAACCTCCCTCTATAAGTAATGCCGAAATCCTTATCTCCAAACTGCAGCTTAATACACACAAAGCCATCTATATAATCTGCACCTACCATCCCCCTGGAAATAATATCAGTTCCTTAGAAGAGATCCTTAGCTGGCTTTCTACTCAATTCCCACAAGAAACCATAGTCCTAGGCGATGTCAATATAGAATGGAAAACCTGTACCTGTGTAGACCCTACCACCCTCTTAAATCTTCACGTTTTTTTCACAAACCATTCAAGCCCCAACCAGAACTAACAAAACTAACAACAAAGAAAGCATATTGGACTGGATTCTGATAAATAGTCACTACCAAACGTATACAGTAGGGACACTACCTGATGATTTAAGTGACCACGCTCTTACTTATATAATCAGACATAAAACTACTACCCCTAACCTAATTAAATACAAAATGGTCAGATCAAATAAAAACTTTAACCCTGAAAGCTTCCTTACAGAACTAAATGCTTGCAACTAGTCTCCTCTTAAACTACTGCCACTGGATAATACTGTAGCTTACTTCAACTCAAGGTTCCTTTATATCTTAGACCCTCATGCTCCCTTAAGATCTATTAGAATTAACTCAAAACCTGCCCCTTGGCTCTCAAAAGATACAAGGCATAAAATTCTCCTGAAAAATAAACTCTGGACCAAATTTCGTAGCACTAAAGATCCCTCTGACCAACTTAACTTTAGACAATTAAGAAACTCCACTAAAAAAGCTGTACTTCTAGATAAAAGAAACTACTACTGCCATTTACAACAAGCTAACCAACAAAATTCACAAAAGTTCTGGGCAGGCATAAATACGCTGTTAAAGCCAAGCCACAATTACACCCCATGCCCCTTAGGCACTTCCCAAAACAACCCAAAACAAACTGCTGATTCCTTCAATACCTTCTTTTCTGAAACTGTCCAGTCTCTAGCTAACCAACTAGCCCCAAATATCTCCTCTCAGTCCTCCTCCTCTAACACTTCTATTCCCACTTTTAAACTGCAGCCTGTACCCACTTCACTTATCTGTTCTCTTCTCCACAAACTTAAAACCTCCTCTCCTTCTGCTGACCTTCTACCAGCTCAGTATCTAAAAATTACAGCCAATCCATTAGCCTATCCCATTTCCATTCTGATTAACAGAACCATTGTTGAAGGCTACATTCCTTCACTCTGGAAAATTTCACATATCATTCCCCTGCATAAAGGTGGGATCTCTACAGAACTCTCAAACTACCGTCCCATAGCCTTACTCTCCCCCCCTAGCTAAAACCATGGAGAAATGCATCCAAAAACAACTTCTTAAACACCTGTTAAATCACAACCTACAAGCTGACTGTCAACATGGCTTCAGGCCTTTCCACAGTACCACTTCAGCCCTCCTTTCCTTTACTGACTGCATCAACAAAAAACGGAACAATAACATACTTACCTCTCTTTATTGACCTATCCAAAGCCTTTGATATGGTCAATCACCATATACTGTTAAACTTACTTAAAACTTTTGCTCTTGACTCTGGTGCGATAAAGTGGTTCAGACAAGTCATATCTTCATAACAGGCAGTGCGCTGGCAAAACAACTTATCCAACCTCCTACCCATTACCCTTGTAGTCCTCCAAGGCTCAATACTTGGCCCCCTTCTGTTTTCTATTTTCATTAATGATCTACATACCAGTATGTCCTCTGCTACGTGTATACAATATGCTGATGATTCTACTTTGATTTGTTCTGCCTCTTCCCCATCAGAACTGCACTCTATCACCCAACAGACTTTCCAAAATGTTGAAAAAATGGTTCTTAAAAAGATGCTTAATCTTAAACCCCAAGAAAACCAAACTGTTACTTTTCTCCCCCACCCGAAAATCCTCTCCACTCAACTTCTCTGTCTTGTCTAGTAATGGCACCTACATATCTCCTGACCCTCCCACCAGGCTACTTGGAGTAGAGATAGACAACAACCTATGCTTTGATTCTCACATTAGCAACACAATAAAATTAGTTAACAGAAAACTTGGCTCCCTGTTTAGAATTAAACCATTTCTTACACCACTTGCCAGAACTTCCATTGCCCATTCCCATCTGATTTCTGCCCTCCTTTACGCCTCCCCCATCTATTCATATTTGTCCAAAACTAACCTCTCCAAACTGGCTGTTGCCTACAACAGTATTGCCAGATTTGCCTCTGCCTCCACCTTTAGAACTCACCACTGCTTAAACTTAAAACAATTGGAATGGATTGAGCTGCAAAATCTGATCTTATTTCACCAGCTCTCCTTAGCCCATAAAATCCTCTACAAACCTATCAACACCCCTATACTCACTACCCTTATTAGTCCTTATTGTAACCTCAAAAGCCTACGTTCTTCTAACAAATTTCTAATATTTACCTGTAAATCCAACTCAAACACAATAGGAAAAGCCTGGAACTCCCTTCCTTCCAACCTCACTGCTATCTCCTCTCTTCCCAGTTTCAAATCCCAACTCAAAACTCGCCTCTTAACTCACTGGCTTTGCCCCTGTTCTAACCCTGACTAGCTTGCAATTTGCTCCTAGTACTCTCATTATCATGCTTACAAACCTTTACTAAAACTTACTTTTCTCCTAACATGCTCAAATTGAACACCCTTTTATGTACTTATTTGCTTATTGTAGCCACTGTAAAAATACTATCATGCTATTATTATTTTTCTCTGAGCTATATTTGTAACTCTGTTTTTCATTGTTTAATGTTTTTCACTTGGAGCTTTTCTCCCCGGGCCCCTGCTGAAAATGGGCATATATCCAGTTGGACCAGCCCAGTCAACAAATGTAAAATAAAATAAAATAAATAAAGTCGGATTTGGAGTCTGCTACTTTCACAGTGTGGGTTCTGTCAGTAAGCCAGTTGGCGATCCATCTTGTGACATAGGGATTTATACCTAGTTTAGCGAGTTTATCTATAATTCCAGAGTGGGGGATGGTATTGAAAGCCTTGACGAGATCTAGATAGGCTGTGTGAACCACCTTACCCTCATTTACGGCTTTGGTGACTGCTTCAAAGAAGTCTATCAGGTTTAGGAGACATTATCTGCCTTTTATAAACCCAAACTGTGTGGGGTCCAGAGTTTGGAGATTACCAATGTCTTTGTTTATGAGTTCCATGATGATACGTTCCATGGCCTTGCAGACCAGGCTTGTCAGGCTAATGGGGTGGTAGTTCCCGGGGTCTGTCATGGCCCCCCCTTTGTGGAGTGGGATAACCGTTGCAGTGCTCCATTCAATGGGCACAAAGCCTGAGGTGAGGCTATGATTGAACATGGTACTTAGGTGGAGTGCCAGTTCATTCTGTAGTTCATGTAGAATGCAGCCTGGGATGTTGTCAGGTCCCATGGATGCTGTGTTCTTGGCTTTGGAGAGTGAGGTTTTTACCTGGACAGCCGTGATTACAGGAACTTTGCATTCTTCCGGTATAGAGACGGGCTCTTTAGGGGATGAGGGGGGGGGGTAAAGTTAGCACTGAACCTATCTGCCAGGATGTTGGCAATATCAGTTGGTTCTGTATATTTAGTGCCATTGTGCTGTAACTCACAGCAGATCTGAGTGTTGCCATTGAGATTCTTGACATAGCTATAGAATGCTTTGTGGTTGTCTTTAGAATCAGTGGTGATTTTGTTTTCATAACTAGCTTTGGAAGATTTTATGAGGGATCTCAGCTTCTTACTGAGGCTGACCAGGGAGTTCCTCCAATCATGGGATTTTACTCTTTTTTGCAACAGATTCTTTCTTCTGTTGTAGAGTTTGCTTATGGCAGAAGACCACCAGATTGGCTTCCTTTTTTTGGAGGATAGCATCTTGGTTCTGTTAGGGATAGCACGATCCATGCACTCATGTAAGTGCTTATAAAGTGCATTTGTGTAGGATTCAGTAGTCGTACCTCTATTGTCTGTCTGCATGGGTGTCATGAAGTTTGCCACTTCTGTCTTAAAAAGCGTGAAGTTGGTGTTGGAGAAATTTTTTACGGTTGTTTCCCTAATGGGGGGCGGAGACGGTATGTGGATGTCTAGGGTGATTAGCTTGTGGTCGGATCTGACCAATGAGGACTTGACACTCTGGTGTGGAACACCGGTCGCCCATGTTGGTAATCACCAGGTCTAGGATATTACTGCCCCTGGTGGGAGTGTGGAAAAGTTGATCCAAGGAGTTGGAATTTATGAATTCCAGAAAACGTTGAGCAAGAGTTGGTACATGAGTAGTTTTCCCAGTTAATGGTGGGGTAGTTGAAATCACCCATTATTAGGGTGTTGGGTTGTACCCTAATATTTTCCAGTGTATCAAGAAAAGAGGAGTGGGAATCCTGGGACATGGTGGGGGGTCTGTAGCAAGCTACAATTTGGATTGCGGTTTTACCAGAGTTAGTTGCACTTGGATAATCTCATATGCATTATGCTGAGCAACTAGCTTGGAGGTGTGGACATCTTTAATGAATATGGACATGCATCTACCTTTAGTGTTTCGGTCCAGGTTAGATGGATTATAGCCTGGTAATGCAGGGGTGATCTATGGAGCTTTGAGCCAGGTCTCTGTCACTGCACAGATGTCGATGTTCTCCATTTTAAGGAGTGCCTCGAGTGAGTGCATTTTGAGGTTTAGACTTCTAGCATTGAGTAGCATTACCCTCAGATTTTGCTTGCTTGTACCTGTTACAGTGGGGAATTTGTCATTTGAACCTTGCCTAAAAAAGCCACTATAGGGGTGGCAAGAGCCTTTGCCAGTATCCGGAATCCCAAGGGCGACAGGTGCAGACCATCTCTGGCAAAGCATCGTTGTCTGTCGATCATGTCATCCCAGGCAGACAGATACTGGATTCCCTTAAAATGACACCAGAAGCTTAGCCAATTGTTGAAGTCAGTCATTTTGTCCTTGTACTGTGGTATCATTCTGGGTGATGGCAGGATGATACTCAGGTCTAGGGTCATACCTGCCTAGGCTACAAGATCAGAGAGCTCCTTCATGTCTCTTTTCATGTAGTCCAGGGAGGTACGTCTCAGGTCATTCACACCAACATGGACAATGACAGTCATATTTGTACTTGCTGTGGAGTGACCTGAGTGCATGCATTATGTGGCAGATCCTGGCACCTGACAGGCAGCTGACAGTAACTTTCTCCTTGTTTAGCCTGTTGAGTGGAACATCAGTGTGCCTAACTATAGAGTCACCCATGAATAAAGTGTTGGGTACGTTATGCCTTATGGGCTTTAGTTGAGTGGCACACTGAGTTTGTGTGCTATGTGCCATTTGGGTTGTGTTGGAGGGTGGAGGTTGCTTGCATTTCTGCTTTGGAGGTCTCAGTTGTTTGGGCAGATTTTTATTGAGAGCCTCCACGAATGTAGGTGTGTGTTTTGTGCTTCTATGTGTGTGTTTTGGTGATGTAGGTTTTGAGGGACTGTGATGAGTGTGGTGTGGTACAAGTGTTTACCTTCTCCTCTTGGCTGTCTAGTCCAGTCTTCAGTGAAGAGAGCTTTGCTTCCATCTATATAAGTGCATCTCTCACAGGTTGTAGTGTTGGGTGGTAGGAGGAGAGGGCTGTCTGTGTACATGAGGCAATTGCTGCATTGCCCCAAGATGTCCAGATTCATCAGGTAGACAGGAGAAAACACCGGGAGCTGACCTTTAGACATGCCTGGATAGGTGCTTATTTATCAAGTACTAAAAACTGTTTTCCTCTAGACAAGTGAGGAAAGTTGAGTGCTGCAGTAATTTGTAGCTTATTTAGTGCTTACAACGAGTCCTGAACAAGTGCTGAGCTCAAAGAAACAGATTTGAAGAGCAGACTTTATGGCGCCAGGAATAGTTTAACCCTAGTTAAGCGGGGGGGGGGGGTCAGGAGCTCTTGGATACAGCAAATCTGTATCTGGTAGTGCTGTATGACTTGCCAAGCTGCAAATCAATGACGAAATATAACAATTTTTAGGGTTAAGCATGCTCCTTTAATCAAACCAGTATGGCTGCAATGTAGACAAATCTGCAAAGTGAGGATTAAATACCTTTGATTTTCTTGTTCTTCTTCTTGAACAGTCTTCAGTGACACTAGCAACCATCATTTCTAGCAGCCTTCATGTTGTTGTTGTTGTTGTTGTGTCTTTCGGCTTATCCCGGTTAGGGGCTGCCACAGCGGAACTCCGGTCCGCTAATGTTTGGTACTGGATTTTTACGTGCCGGGTTACCAGCCCTGACGTACAACCTTCAACAAAGGCACGCCCATTCACGTATGCCTCCACACAGAAGACGCTCCAGCTGAGAATCGAACATGACAACGTCTTGCTTTGAGGCGACAATGCTATCTAGCAGCCTTCATACCGTGGCAAAAATACATCTAACATTATGTGCTGTGAAATATAGGAATAAAGTACAGTTTAGAGAATCAGGTCAATTACACTAGAAGTGCAATAGATTTAAAATGCATTAAATGGACAAACGCATTTAGATTTGATTCTCTCACCATCAAACTCCAAGGTGCTCAGTTCTGACATTTTTGTTTAGGAAGTATAAACATTAGTTGACCACTTAAACTTTTTTTTTTTTTAATTCAGAGAGGAAACTGTAAGTAGTGGCATCCTCCATTGCCATTGTGAGTTAAAGTGTTAGAAATATTTACCTATAAACATATCTTAAAAAAATCAAAAAACATGCCATTAACCTGACACATTAATGTTTAGCTAAAGAACTGATGTTTTTTTTTTTTTTACATTTGATGTTCTAAATATGCTCACTGAGTCTCTGTGCCCTTTTGCCTGCACAATAAGCAGAAAAAATAGGATAAGCAACATACTGCAGTTTGCAGGAAATTTAAATGTTTCTATCTGACTTAGTAAATGAGAAAGTTACTCCAAATGCATATCTTGGACAACCTATAAATTTTATATCCTTTGCACACTGAACAAGTACTACTGTTTGAAAGACCTGAAAATAAATTATTGGAAACTTTCATAAGATAACTCTGACACATCTGCATACCTAGCTGACAAAGTAGGCGCCATTGTATTACTGATGTCCAATAGTATATTGCTAGGAATCCTTTATTGCCTACAGTAGCCTTTGGGGGATTTTTGACAATTAAAATACAACATCATGACTGGACATAGCTTCAAAACTGAGACATGAAAGGGAAGGGCAACAAGTAAGTATAACCTGAATAATTAAAATGCATGCATGGTACTCACTACCAAACTTAAAAACTGTGAAGTTCCCCTTCCTAGCAAATGATCCCATTTCCTATTAGGTAAAATGTGGAGGCAAGCTGACAAATGTCGGTGCTATTTTATAATTACAATAGGCAGTATTAGCACACATACCAGAACTAACTATAAAGAGACTGTCTTGCATTCCAGGCTGGCCCATTACTTACATTATAGATACTAGAATTGAACAAGCACTCTGAAATGACTGCAAGGTTTGCATTTGTTCTGCTGATAATTCTGTTACATTTACATTGTAAACACACACACACATGAATGATTTGCAGCAATGAAGGTGTATTAGGAGACCCTGGAATGAAAAATTAACATGACTGTAGATTTCTGAAGAAATATGAGAATATTTGGTATAGACTATTCATTAGCAGGGTATCAGAATTTACATATTATTCCATAAGATACAATATCAAGCCAATTGTCACTAGATGGGTACCAAATTGGCTCACAGAGCACACCCTGTTAAAGTTGGGGAATCCACCTCCAGCAGTAGACCAGTTGCCAGTGGTGTACCACAAGGATCTGTATTGGACCCTCTGCTGTTTGGAATTTATTTTCTGAAGTCCAGTCAAAAGTTGATGGCCTGTGGCTTACTAAGTTTGCAGACGACTGTAAACTGGGCACAATCATAGAGTCCCCCAATGATATCAACAAATTACAGAAGGGACTGACACAGACAAACAATTGGTGCCAGGACCATGGACTGAAACTAAATGCAAAAATGCCTCATTATCCCCTTTGGCAGAGAAGCAGCCCCTGTTAGTTATGATATAGACAGCACCCCTCTAATCTCAAACACAGTGATGCATGACTTGGGAAAGTAGGTTGATAGCAATCTAAACTTTGATCACCATGTGTCCACACTAGTAAGGAAAGCCTTCTACACTGCCCATCTCATAAATAAGGGTATCACATGCAAAACCAGGGAGGTCATTACTCCACTCTACTCAGCCCTTATCAGACCACTGATTGAATACAATGCTCCCTTCTGTATGTACTTCACCAGACACCTGCAGTAGCTGGAGAGACCATAGAGGTTTCTAAACAAGAGAATTCAGGGCCTCCAAAACATGACCTACATGGAAAGACTGAAAGCCCTTTCACTGTACTCTATCATACAGCCTGCTGAGAAGCGACCTGTGCCTGGCATACAGAGTGGTCTCTGACCCTGCCCTAATAGAAATGCTGCACATCTGCAAATCAAATGAGACAAGAGTCACTCGCTCCAGAGATCTCAACCTGGCCTGCGACATTACTAGAATTTGCACAAGAGACAGATATATCTCCCAGAGATTTCCGCTCCTCTGGAATAAGCTCCTACTTCATGTGAAGCAGAGCTCTGAGTCCTCAATGACCCTTTTTAAGCATAACCTTGACAATTGGATGGAAATCCACAAATTCACCCTGGGGGTGGCACCTATGGCCCTCATGGATAGGGGCATTTGGTGCTGATCATAGTATCACTCTGCAAAAAACATCCATCTAACCATGGTCAGCTAGGCTTTTTTTTTAGTGGCTAGGGCCATTAGCCTAGTAATCTCCTATTAAACTATGAACCAATTAATGTTTATGATGTTTTTGAATATGCTAATATCAGATCCAAAAGGAAGTCACCACATGGAAGAATCAAGTAAATAAAACGTCTTTTATTGTTCCATAAAAACACAAGCGCTTTCACGTAGATAAACTACGCTTCCTCAGGTGTAATTATCTAAAGAAAATCAAGCTTCTTTTATACACAACTTTTTGGCGCAAAAATCAAAGCACAGAGCAATGATTAATTGCTATAATGATTAACCATTGATGTTCTTAAACCGGCAATGAACAAATCTTTAAAACAGAATATAAACTGCTGTTCAACTCTCAGAAGCTTAAGTCCCTAAATAACATATTGAATGCAATAATATAAACATTTATAATAATGTATCCATACAAAATTATATTAAAAGCGCTGAAAGCATTAAAGCGCTACAAACATACTTATCAGTAAGAACTAAAGTCCTGGTGCATTGACCTGAAAGTGTAGCAGGATTCCTATAAAATTGTATTGGCTATGTTTCTAAAACGCCAATCTATTTACTATCTACTTATGTCTCTAAATCATTAAAACTGCACTTGTTTAATGTTGATTTTAATACAAGCGTGCATAAAGTATATAGTACGTAAAACTCAAAATTAACTAGTCAGTAAATTAAATCCAGGAATTACTCCTTTAAAACTTATGTGCTCTGTGCTTTAATGAATGAAACAAATTCAACAGCTGACAAGCTGTGATGAGTGTAAAAAACACTGTTTAAAATCCTTGGAAACAGTAAACAGAAGACAGGATATATGTCACCTGAGTGCCAAAAGGTTCGCTGAAACTGAATATCCAAGTCATTTCGCTTTTATATCATAAATTATCAATATATTCAGTGAAAAACTTTTCAGCAGAAACCCAAAATTATATACGCTATAAACTTAAACCTTAAAAACATCTTACGGTGACTGCTGGCTGTACAGCTAATATAAGTTGATATCACCCCTCGGAAAACATATGGCTGATCCAACAATATAAGACTTTTAGCTTAATAAAATGTCTTTACTTGCTCATCTCCTTGCTTAACATTACCATAAACTTAGTTAGTTGACAATATCTCGTCACTAAATAGTAAGGCGCAATCAACAACTGGCGAGCAGTAATGAAAACAAAAATGCAATATTCCAAAATTCATGGAAACATTCAAGGAAAAAAAGGGAAAACATCACCCAGGTTACAAAATATTTTCTAAGCCTAGATGTCTAGATCATCTCACTTCTAAAACATAACATACCAAAATATACACTGATAAACATACAACATAAAGCCGAAGCTATATGCACTTTGTAAGCCTGAGCCTTAACAAGGCAGTATACAATAGCCGACCATACTACTTGTTTATATTAATATAAACTTGCAAAATATATACCTGATCCAGTATTATGATTTAACTAACATCGTATAATGTATCCAGTTAGTTACGTCATCCATATGATAACCATATCAACGTGGTGGATTAATACTATCCCATCGCAAGACAGTGATGCAATGCAGCGGTATGTAAGGAAACAAATACAACCGCAAAACATAAACTGTCTCGCGTCAACTAATTGTTAAAAAACTAGCGTCAGTGGTCTTTCGTACCGTAAATTAGGCGAAAGTCATACCATGCAGAAATGCTCTAGCTTGGAAAAAACAACAATGATACTGTGGCAGTCTTTAAAGATAGAATATATTATTATGTCCCCTTAACTATCTAATGTAGTAAAAAACTATTAATACTCATGTAAATGTTATATTTTATGAAACCATATATGTCCAACCTAATTAAAAAATAATAATGAAATTAAAAAATCTAATACACTAAATATTTTTATGAACAGTATAAAATACTAAAAATGTGAATCAATATATTTTTATATGAATATAAATATATAATAATAATCGGAATGCTTCATTATATATTATAATCAAATATAACAATAAATCTATCTGAATGAATCCAAAAATGACTAATATATAAAAATTATAAAAAAATTTTTTTCCATTGTATCAATATTTCTTCCTATTGTTCAAAACAGGTTTAATTGATACCGATTGGTTAATCCCAGGAAATATGTGGGCTTTCAGTATTAGAATCCATTTCAGCTCTCTAATTGCTAACTGATTATTATTGTCTCCTTCTCTTAAATTTAAAGGTAACTTCTCTAATACTTTAAAACTAAACTTATGTGTGTTATATTCAATAATGTGTTTGGCTAAGGCATTGCTTTCCTTCCTTTTCCTAATATCATAACAATGGTTATAGATCCTATCGCGGAGCCGCCTTTTGGTTAGCCCTACATAAAACACATCGCAGTGGTCACATGTGGCCAAATATATCAAATTGCTACTATTACAATCACTAAAAAATCTAGGAATAAAGCTAAACATTGATAATGTTTTTGAATATGTTATATTCTAGTTTTGAGTTTAATAAATTTAGCCGTTACAATAGCTCCCATTCTTATGAAACTCTGAACTTTCCCCCATACCATATAAAATCATGCATCATATTTTTTTCACCTATTTTCTAAAATTTCATAGAAGAAATGGCTTGTATAAATGTGCACACCTTCTGAGTTTTTTCAGATGTGTATTTACTTTATAAAGCAATAACATGAATAACACTGAAGAAAAACGAGAAAACATTGTATGTTTATATTCAATAGAAAATCATCATCAGCCCCCTTTTTCCCATTTTTCTACATGGGGTAGGGGTATCACGTTAACAGTTGCCATCTCTTTCAGTTCAGTGCCACACTCCTGCCTTCTTCAACACTTCTGCCTGACTGTCGCCAATCTTCTTTCACACAATCCATCCACCTCTTTGCTGGACATCCTCGTTTCCTCTTACCTTCTTCCTGTCTGTCCCAAATCTTCTTCACCAGATTGTCTTCTGCTTTTCTGCACATGTCCAAACCACTGTAATCTGTTCTCTTCAACCTTTTCTGCAATTGGAGCTACTTTGGCTTCTGCACTTATGTCCTCATTTATTTGTATGTCCCACAGTGGCATCCTACCACCTTCTCAAGCACTTCATCTCCATCACCTCTAGCTTCCTCATCTGCTCTGCCTTTACTGTCCAGGTTTCTGTACCATACAATAGTACTGGTTGCACCACTGTCTTGTACACCTTACTTTCCAGCTTCTTTGGCATTCTTCTTTCATAGACTACACCTGAGTCTCTATGCCAGTTGGCTGTAGCCCCTCTGATTCTAGCTTTGACCTCTTCATTCAGATTTCCCTTCCCCTCAACCACCACTCCCACATATTTGAAGCTATTTACTTGTTCCACTATCTTCCCTTCTATCTCAATTCTTATCTTCTTCCAATTTCCCCAATTTGCTGCCATTACCACTGTATTATCTGTGCTTCGTTTCATTCCATGCACCTTCAGTTTTGCATTCCATTTCCCTATCTTTTGCTGAAGTTCTTGCTCAGAGTCTGTCTGTAATGCCACATTGTCTGCATACAGTAACTATGTTGATCTGTCCCACCCAAGCTGTTTGCTCTTGTAATCCATCATCAGTATGAACAGCAGTGGGCTTAGAGATGAACCCTGCTGTACACATACTCCCACTGGGAACACCTCTGTGAGACCGAACACTGTACTTGAATTGTTGGGTCCTTATATATAGCCTGCACTTATTCTACCAATGTTTTTGGGACTTCAAACCACTGCAGTACTGCCCAGATCAACTTTCTTGGGACCTTGTCATATGCTTTCTCCAAGTCTAGGAATGCCCAGTTGGACTCTTTATTCATCTCTAGCTTCTTCTTAACTATCTGTCTCACTGGAAACATTGGGTCTGTTGTGCTGCAACCTGATCTGAATCTGAACTACTCATCTCCCATCTTACATTCTACTACTCTGCTTATCAATCACCTTCTCTAGAACTTTCATGCAATGTGATAGCAGTTTGATGCCTCTGTACTGCCCGCAATTGTGGAATTCCCCTTTGTTCTTGTACACTGGCATAAGTATGCTTATTCTCCAGTCATCTGGGATACACCTTTCTCTCCACACTGCTATGATTACCCTCAGGAGCCATTTCTCCCCTATCTCACACAGCATCTTTATCATATCTGCTGTAACCTCACATGAGCCTGCTGCTTTCCCTGACTTCATCTTCCTTAGTGCTGTTCTTACGTCTTCTAGGGTGGGCTCCTCTTCTTCTCTCATTGTAGGCTGTTTCTGGGGCACTACAGCTTCTGTGGGGTTTTCTTCATTCAGAAGCTGTTGGAAATACTCCTTCCATCTGGCTTTGATGTCCTGTGGACTGGCATACAGATTGTTGTTGGCATCACTTATGAAAGATGTCTCACTATCTTCTTTATCTTTCTGTCTTTGCCATGCACTCTGATATATTTTCTTTGTACCACCTACTGAGTCACTTTCCAGAAGTTGGTAGAGTACCTCCGATGCCCTATTCTTTGCTATTGCAACTCCATTCTTAGATTCGTTGTTAGCCAAGCAATATTCCTTCCCAGCCTCGTCGGTCTTTTCTATCTCCCTTTTTTCCTGCTCTCCTTCTTTCTTTTGATCACTTCCTGGACATCTGCATTCCGCCACCACCAGCTTTCCTTATGTACTTTATTTCCGTACCTGTCTTGGCCCCATTTCTTTTCTGTAGTCCTAGCACATGCTGTTTTGAGGCTCTGCCATTCTTCTTCATCTCCACCTATTTCCTGTTTTTCTTGGGGTGCTAGAGCCCTGAATAATTTCTTAAACTGTTGTACTTTCTCTCCAGTCAACTTCCAGGTCTTTAGCCTGGTCTCTGTTGAGCTTAGAGCCTTCTCTGACCACTGCTGGCAGCTGATTGTGGCAATCAGTGGTTTATGCTGTGGGCTGACTGTTTCACTAGGGATGACTTTGCAATCATGGATGCTACCCCAGTGCCTTTTCCTTACTAGGAGGAAGTCTACCTGAGGTACATGTTGGCTACTCTTGTATGTGATCTTGTGACGGTCTCTCTTTCTGAACTATGTGTTGGCTACGATCAGGCCATTTGCCAGACAGATGTCTAGAATGGCTTCTCATTCTTTATTCCTGTTGCCCCACCCATGTGGACCCAGGCAGTCCTCATATCCTGTTCTGTCTGTCCCGATATGTGCATTCAAGTCACCTATTATCAACACCAGTTCATGCTGCCCTGCTTTATCTAGTAGGTCCTGCAACCATTGTCTGAATGCACTCTTTTCCTCATTATCACAACCCTGCTGTGTTGAATAGGCTGAGATTATGAATACTGCCCTATCATTACACTGGAGTCTGATTGCCATGAGTCTGTCATTAATTATGATGATATCCCGCACTGCTTTCTGAAGCCTCTATCTCACCACAATTCCCACACCATTTCTCGCCTGTCCCCTTCCTGAGTAGTAGACTCTGGATCCCAAGCCAAGTGGCTTTGCTGCACTGCCTTTCCATCTCGTCTTTTGGATACGTAAAATGTCCAGCCTCCTCTGTATCATCATGTCATTCACTTCCAAGCTGCATCCTGTCAATGAACCTACATTAAGTGTAACAATTCTCAGTTCATATTTGGCAGGTTGATTGGTTTTACGTCCAGCTTTCACTCAACAGAGCTAACCCAGCTAACTCTGGCTGGGCAACTAGACACTGGCCAGCCAGTAGCTTAGTGACCTGGGCTGCTGGGCTTTATGGCCGTCACACACAGGCCAATAGGGATACATTCACCCCTCCCACTGTTAGTATGGGTCCCTGATGTAGGTTGGATCCTCAACCCACTTATCACCAGTAACTACCCATATCCAATTTGGCAACATTAATCAACATGACCAAATCACCTAGAGCCATATTTTAAACCATTGAATGGCTAGCCCTGCCATGGCTAGCAGTCTGTGATCTGTGTTCTCCTATCGTGAGGATACTGCACACCACAGTAGATGCCCAAAGTGCTTGATCTGTACAACTCTTCCACCTATAGGGCACCATGTAGGGTCTGTGCTGCTGCCCACAGTTCCATTCATTGGTGAGTTTTGAGATGGAAAAACTTCACCATGTTTTTCGGAGGTGGGAGGAACCCCACAGAGAACATGTAAACTCCAAACAGCCATTGGTCAGAGGTCAGGATCAAACCTTGTACCTTGTGCATGGGAGGTGAAGAGCTTAACCATTATGGCAACTTGTCTTTCAATAGAAAATATGGAAGCATTTTTTCAAATATTTATTTATTTCATAATAGGAATAATATAAAAGAAACACTGGAAAGCATATAAATAATCAATGGAAAATATATATGTGTAAATATTAAGGTTTTACATATGTATTTAAAGTCACAAGACAGATAACAAATAACCAAAGCAAGATGATAGATTTTATGTCATTTCTTTCATCTGAATGGTAGCATTATATAATAAAGATTCAACACATAGTTAGATATTGTTCTACAGATGCACGAATATTACTTTTCATTCACTGTATAAAGCCTTCTTAGCTGCAATAATAAAATGCATAGCAAGAAACATTATTGTTTTGCATACACAAAGACATTAAAATGTTAACACCAGATATTGAGGTCATAAAATGATGTCCAAAATAATCTAAGTCTGCCTTCAGCTCACTTTCCAGACTGAGAAACTTCACTAAGTTGACTCTGTAGCATAATATATTGTTCAGAGAAGAGAAAGTGATTCTTCTGATCTTTTAAAAGAAACTGGAGGAAGCCATGCTGTTGTTCCTTTTAAAGAAGCAATTAGGAGAAATGCTGGAGAGAGACAAAAACTGAGAATGAAGAAGAGAGATGAGTTTAAGATCAGGGCTGTACTTAAATGTAGCTGTTAGACATAAACTAGAACAGAAACATATTAGTATAGACATTGCATAGGCCTGAATATGTAAAGTCAGGCCAGTGTCTTCATTTTAAGCGTACAGTTTCAGAAAAAGAAAGTTCAGTAGCAGGCTAAGCGTGAGACATGCAAAAATTACAGCTCTCAAAGGAAAACTACAGAATGTTCTTTTCTCAAGGGAAAGTTATGTGTACTTGCAATGGGATGGTAGATAATGAATAGACAGTTAGGCACCTGCTAGACATGACCTGGGAATCAAGGTTAAGGGGTGGATACAGCTACATGTGGAAAGTTACTGAACAGTATAATATGTATGTTTAGGACAGAGCTCTCAGTTAGAGGCTGGTTCAAGACTTGTTCAGACATTGTTGAATTGCTTTTGTGCTTTCAGTTATCTGACATATTATGCTGCGATACACCATTGGAATAGACTGCTATGACATTTATATATGCTGCCATTATTCTATTCTATTATTTTTTGCTGCTTGATACAATAAACTACTCTTACAAGCAAGCTGGTGCAATAGAACTCTATTTTTTTACAATATGGTACTCATGCATGGGGCCTTTGAGAGAGAAGGAGTACACACTGATGCCTGATGCCAAAGAGAAACTTCTAGAGGAGAGTGTTAGGAGTCTGTAGAAGATGAAAGGAAATCATATTTTCTGGAAAGGAATTTGATCAACTGTGTTACTATGTCTCCTAAGATGCTGTCCTCTTGGAAGAGAAAACAGAATTGCCTATGTCAGACATCTTATAGCAAACCGGACTGACTAGAAAAGGTTGTGCTTTCTGTAAGTACTGAGCTGTTTTACAAAAGGCAAGAGAAAGAACTTTGAAAGTGTTCACATTCAATATTTAAACGCATTACTTTCCAGAATTGTTGTTTGTAAGAACTCAGTAATCTGATTTATGTTTTCCTCAAGCTGAAGAAAAACATTATTTTCATTTCTTTACATTTACTTGTTTTTGATAACCAAGATAAAACACTGATACACATGGACCTTTTTCAGGCTCAGCCCAGGAACATAGTCTGGTTAAGTTACTCAAACTTGGTGAATAGAAGCTGAAAGAATCAAACTCTGGCCTACAGAAAGCACTTTCCTATAAGACCTAATGGTCTTAATCCTTTATGCTGACAGTTTATTCATGTAAATAAAGCTGAGTTTTGAAAATTATAGAACTGGCCTTCAGAGAGGTTGCCACTTCATGCTGAATAAAGTTATTGCAATAAAGATATGTATTCACCATTTCTCTATATTACATGTTTATTATTTTAGTTCTCAACATACAATAATTGATTGTACGTAAACATATTGCCTGTAGAGACATAATATAACATCAGACCCACGCATATATAATACATAGGATAAAAGAAAAAAAATCTGTAGGTTAAAGATATTGTACAACGTTCCCCTAAGTGCATCATGCTGATACTTGCTATAAACTAAAGTAAAAGTTTACATACTTCACATAAAAACACAGATACTGATATCCCCATAACACCCTATCCCACCTAAAGGAACCTGCTAATCACAACTCTATACTTAATTTATCACAACGAATCTAAATAAAATAAAAAAAATGAAACATCTCTGGTCACGTGAATGTACAAAAATATAATTTTACAGACTGCAGTGCACAAGTAGAACAGAGACACTTATCCCAAAGATGCCTTAATCCACATAAAAAACAACTAAATGCAAATCTACACTTACTCCAACTTTAAAAAGCTACAGAGATAAAAAAAAATAATTGAAATATGGACCAAATTTCCAATTAACTTCAATGAAAAAAATAGTAAAAAAAATAGTAATAAATAAAAGTAACTACACACACAGCTCTCCTGTAAAAACATCACTTAAATGAGCTCTTTAAGAATGAAATGCATTCCTATTAGAACAATAAAGGTGAACATTGAAGAATAAAAGTGAAACACTAAGTACAACTAGAGAATTGGAAAACAGCATTACCAGCAAAACTTAACAAATGTTATCTAAACTAATAAAAAGCAAACTAGATAAAATCTATAACTAAATTATAACTTTATAGCAAATCTTATCATACCCCTCAATGAACTGCTAATATATATCAAATAAATAAATACATAAATAAAACAGACAACCAAATAACTAATTACCTCATAAGTAGAGTTCAAACCAATTTCTGAGACAATATAAATGTATGCAAACTACTTAATGGTAATTAATGTAGGCCACTTAAGTCCAAAACACAGAAATGAATAAATGGAATATGCAAGCTTCTGGTTTTGTGTAATACATGAAATATCTTGTGCTGTAGGATTAGAAACTCAGTTAATGACTAGTGACTTTCCTTCTATCTCTGATGGATTCACTGCTCATCTTGAAACTTGTTCTGTAAACAGACAGTACAAGATATTTCATGTAACACACATTAGACAGCCTCACAATAACAATACTAGTCAAGTGAACGTGAGGACCATAAGATGCCTAGCCATACACACCTTTAAGTAGACACACTTAAAAGTTTGTGTCTTCCAGTTAATAAACTTAATGGTGTTCACATCCTAAACTGAGCAGGGCTGTACATGATAATCCTGGTGTAAATTTATCATATCAAAACTACCCTTAAAGGTGGTCACTCTACAGTGTAGATAGAGAAAGCCCTGACTACAGCTCAGCTGACCCTGGTTCGATTAGCAGCTTGGGCAACTGACTGAGTGGCAGGGAGGGATGAAATGGTCCATCTCGGGAAGGAGGGCACTTGTTAAGGATGCTTTCTGAAGGGAGGCATGGTGCAATGATGGGAGTTGCCCTTGGACATGTTCAATGAGTATGGAGGTGGGGAAAAGGGAAAAGTGGGTAGAGCATGTAAAAAGAGAAACCTCACTTTATGAAAACACAGACAGCTGAGCCCTCGGGACACCCTTAGGATCCATGGCCAGCCCAGCAATACTAAAGTAGTCCAAGGGAGTAGGACAACTGCTGGTAGACCTGGCGTGGACAGGGGGTACTTGGGGCTGGGCCAGTATCATGAGTTCTGAGGTCTGAGGGACCAAAAAGAAAAAGAAAAAAGTCTAGTCTTAAAGTAGTACTTTGACCTGTAGTCATTAGGTTAGGAAACTATGTCTCCAACAAGTTGTAATTATTTGTCAGTGCACATTTAGCTCCCCTAGTGTGTTTATCAAGTCACTGGCTTTGGAAAAAACAAGAAGTAAGAAAGGATCAGAGTTTTCCTGGTTTGAAAAACAACACACATATCACTTTTAGGCATCCTAAAGGTTATTGAATATAAGCAGAGTTGTGTTAATCTGTCAGCATAGAATAATTTATGGCCTTTAATATTCTTGGTAAGGTATCTTTGGGGGCTTTCTAGCTGATCAGTTTGCTTTGATTTATACATACCAAAGGGGGTTTGGTATTCACTGCTGAGTCTTATAAGGGAATAGTACAGTGGCAGGCAGGATGATTTATTTGGATCTTGAATATATTCCCTTGGAAGTTAAATGAGCCAGATTGAAGGATTTTCTGAATGCGGTGGAAACATGAGGATCAAATGACGTTCAAACAACAGAGAATTATCCACATAGGTGCCAAGGTCTCTTACAACTGTATCTGTCTGAAGAGAAGCACCATTTCTAATGAATGAGGTGGGAAAAGAATGTTGGTTGAATGACACTATGCTATATATTTTCGCATTTAACGTGATACTGTTTTCGGTACGGTAGGTATATGTGTATTCCAGCCCTTGCTAGAGCTGTTTAGTATCAGTGATGAGTGGATAACAGTGCCTAGCATTTGGGTCATCTGCAAACTTGGTAAACCCCACTTCAGGGATATTGTTTTTTATGTGTACAGAATAAATACTAAACAGGATAAGGTCCAGCACTTATCCCTCTACTGCCTCACAATTTGCAGTTTTGCATTCAGTGAGGGTATTAGCAACTCTCCCAACATGGGATCTGTCAGATAACAAATTTGCAATCCAAAAGGTAACATAGGTGTTTACAGCAGGTTTGTCTAATTTTTTAACAATACCAGCATGAGGAATAGTGTCACACGTCTTGGCCAGATCAAGATATGCTGCGTGTACTGAGTGACCACTGTCCACATCCTATGTAATCTTTTCTATAAGTTAACTATGTTCGATAGACAGGACCTGATATTTACACAACAAAACAATACAGTTTGAGATCAGTTAAGTTGTCTGTGTCTGCATAAATGAGTTCTGCTATGATACACGTCATGGCTTTCAGTAAAAGACCAGTTAGACTGATAGGCCAGTAGTTCCAGGATTTGTAGAAGGAACTCTTGTGTAGGGTGTTCCAATGGCTGTTCTCCAGGCAAGTGCAAACCCTGTGGATAGGCTGAGGTTGAACACTTTAAGAAGAGTCTCAGACAATACATACTTGGTGCTCATGGAAATGTAACCAGGTGTGTTGTCTGGTCCCATGGATGTATTATTTTTAGTCTTTGACAGGGATTTTATGACTTGGTCGAAGATTATTTCAGGAGCAACTACATTTTCAAGGATACTGTGGGGACAACAATGAGGTTAAATGGGGTAAAGTTAACAGTAAATTTGTCTGCTAATATACTGTCTATATCCTTGGTACTGGAATATGTGATAGCATTACAAATGAGCTCAATGTATTGTTGGAATTGCTTAACTTCCTGTCATAACTGAAGAAAGATTTGCAGGTTCCTTTGGAATCTCTAGCAACCTTAAGCTTGTATTCTGTTTACATTTGCATTTCTTGCTGGCATGTTTTATTGTGATCCTGAGAGAAGGTGATGGGGATTTCTTAAAATTTTTTATCATTTGCCTTCATTTTTTGAAGAAGTATTTATTCCAAGTCAAATTGTAGAAAAATAAAGTGCAATACTTATTGAATATAAGACTCACAATACAAACGGACAGTTGTGATAAGCGCTTTCGTTTGGCTGTGCCAAACATATTCAAACAAGAGTATCACCATTTCCTGCTATTTAAATAATGCAAATCTCAATGATGCATTGTAGCTGTTAGTCAATTCTAAATTCTTTAAAGTGATACGATACATTATCACTATTGGTCCGTTCTAAACTCTTTAACATGACCAACCTCTAAAAACAGACAATTCATGAGCAGAAAAATAAATAAAATGAATTGAGAATTAAAAAACCTATGAACATTAAGAAACATATTATGTAGTACATTCACATCTATAAAAAAAAAAAAATATATATATATATATATATATATATATATATATATATATATGTAAAGGGAATATATGTACCTATGCTAAATTAATAAATGTGCCATAATCTATTAAAACATTTGAAATGTATATAACCTTTTTATATCTCAACCTAAATAAATGTGTTATGTAATTAAAAATTCATGATCATATAATGCCAAACCACGTACAGTACATTGAATAAACGTATGTATAGGTATATGAACGAACAACACTGACTGAAAAATATTGTATGTTGTAAATAATGTTGTGTATATAATTCATATTATCTATTTATTATATCAATTTAAATACTTTAAATATTAAAAAATGAGTATATTAAATATCTGTATATATAAAAAATAAATTAAATATTGTAATCACAACAGTATCTATGTTTTTGTAGTTTTTTAATTTTTATAGTTTTATTATTTTGTTGTACAAGCCAAAGAAAATATATATGTATATAATTGTATGAATAAATATATTTTTAAATCAGTAAATGTATGAATTCTATTAAAATATGGGCTATCTTTCTAAAGCTTTTAATCTTAAAATACTTCCGATGGAAATAGCACTGTTAAGTCCTGGCCAGTTATGAGCATTAAGTCTGATTTGCCATTGCAATTCCATTTTTTCTAATAATGATTGCCATGCTCCTCCCCTTGTATCCAATTGTAAAGTATCCAAAATAATGAATGTGATGTATGTGTGTTAACATGTTTTGCTAAAGCATTTGTTTCAATGCCATCATGTATAGCTCGAACATGTTCACCCATACGATCCTTTAATTTCCTTTCAGTTTTTCCTATATAGAAATTAGAACAGATGGTGCATATAGTGCAGTATACAATTTTTTCAGTGTTACAACTGAATCTCCCCTTGATTCTGAGATCAACTCCATTGATGTTTACAGAAGTAGTTTCTAAAATATAACAACAATATTTACACCTACCACATTTGT
Source organism: Protopterus annectens (assembly GCF_019279795.1). Taxonomy (NCBI): domain Eukaryota; kingdom Metazoa; phylum Chordata; order Ceratodontiformes; family Protopteridae; genus Protopterus; species Protopterus annectens. Next base: position 632,056,139 of record NC_056739.1, read on the forward strand.
GCATTTTACCATATCTAAATGTTCATGAACTTTCCAAACACTTTTTTAAATTTCTTCCTTTTTTATATACTATTGATGGAATATAATTAAAGTGGTGGTGTAGTGAAAGATCAGCAGTTAGTAAATTCCAGTTCTCCATGAGGATATCTCATATAAGATGACTATCAGTGTTAAATGTAGTGATAAAACTTTTGTTAAAATTTTTAACAGCAGTGTTCTCGTTTCTGTTCATAGTATTACTTTTGTTGTTATTAGGACGCGCAGCATTTAAATTCAATTCGCTGTCACTTAAATTATGCGACCCATCTAAACCAGTATTTATTGATAATGAATCATTTTCTACAGTAGGAGTGTAGTTAATTAGAGGTTTGAAACCACATCTATCACATTTTATTATTACTTCATTCATAAGATTGTCTATCATCTGAACTGGATAACCTCTACATTTAAACATCTCACTTAGAAAAAAGCATTCAGATATGAAGTCATCCCTACTACTAACCATTCTTGCTGCTCTAATGAACTGCCCTTTAAGAACGGCTTTCTTTTGTGTGTAGGGATGACAGCTATCGAAATGCAGAAAATTGTTACTATATGTTTCCTTTCAGAATATTTTAGATCTATAAACTTGATTGTTATAGTCTTTTTGTAAGAAAACATCTAAGTAAGATATACTATATTTATTCTTTACTGCTGTAAATTTTAAAAAGGAAGTAGTCCTATTTATATAAATTAAAAATTCATCTATCATTTCTTCTTCACCACTCCACAAAATAAATATGTCATCTAAAAACCGCAAGTAAATTTTACACAAACTAATAAAGGGGATTAAAAAATGTATTTTTCCTCCCATACACACATTACTATGTTTGCATAGAGGCCTCCGCAAGGAGACCCCATAGCTACACCTTCTCTCTGTAAGTATAAATTATTATTAAATAATATAAAATTATTCTTAAGAATTATGTCGAAAAGTTGATCATATAAATTAATGCTATTTTGTGCTATTCCTTTTTTCAATAAATAATAATTTACCCAATCAATACCTAACTCATGCAGTATAACAGAATACAAGTCTTTGACATCAATAGTTATAAAAATGTAATCATCACTATAGTTAGCCATTCTAATCGTAGATAAAAAATCCCAGGAATCTTTACATAAATGCTCATCACTCTGTATAAGTGTTTTCAATTTATTATCTAAAAATTTTGCAATAGGATTAGTAATAGAACCCTGTGCATCTACGATGGGTCTGAAAGGTGGTCTAATTAGGTCTTTGTGTATTTTTGGGACTCCAAACATAGCTGGAGTCCTGGGGTAAACAACATTCATGAAATTAAATTCATCAATATTAATGTCTCCATCGATAAACAAATCATACAAAGTACCCCTAATACGTCTATAAGCTCCATTTAATTCATTAATAGAGCTCTTAGTATAAGTATTACTATTTAGTATAATTTCCATTTTTTTCATTGTAATCATTCACATTGAATATAGTCATGCTCCCACCCTTATCTGGCTTAATAAGTCTAACTTCCTTTGTTTCCATTAACATATTCAAATTATTGCTCTCAAATTTAGTTAAATTCTATTTTTTGTTTTTTGTATCAAAAGTGTCAAGTGCACAAAGATCTAGTTCACAAATTCTTTCAAATATCTCCAAAGTTGGATGTAATGGGGGATTATATGAACTAGAAATATAAAAAGGACTGATAATATGTTCAGTATTCTGAAATAATAGACTCAAATTTAATTTCCGTACAAAAATTTTCAAATCTATAATAGAATCAACAACATTCATCTTCCTGTTAGGTATAAAAGTAAGCCCTCTCGATAACAATTCACATATACAGTTGTTGAACTCGTAATCGGAATAGTTATAAACTTTAAAGTCATTCATTTTGTTACTGTACATTTTAGGACATGTTAATGATTCGAACACCGTCATTTGTGTCCTCTCCACTGACCCCTGTAGTAATTGTTCTCAGTTCATTTCATTTTATTTATTTTTCTGCTCATGAATTGTCTGTTTTTAGAGGTTGGTAATGTTAAAGAATTTAGAACGGATCAATAGCTATAATGTATCGTATCACTTTAAAGAATTTAGAATGGACTAACAGCTACAATGCATTGCATCATTGAGATTTGAGTTATTTAAATGGTAGGAAATGACAATACTCTTGTTTAAAAAAGTTTGGCAGAGCCAAACGAAAGCGCTTATCACAACTGTTTGTTTGTATTGTGAGTCTTATATTCAATAAGTATTGCACTTTATTTTTCTACAATTTGACTTGGAATAAATACTTCTTCAGCCTGTTTGGATTGTGTTTTTCATATTTTGTTTACCAGTGCTCTCATTGTCTTGGCGTGTTTTTTGAGCTACATGGATTCGGTTGAGGCGGAGACTGAAGCAACCCAAGAGAATATGTTTGGGAACTTAACCTTTCTTATTCAGAAATTAACCGACAGACTTGATTGACTAGAACAACGAAGCCTGTCTCAATGTTCTAATCTTTCTCTTCATTCCAACCCTTTTACAGACATTTATGAACCAAATATTAATGGTCAACAGAATACCAGCCTTCCTATGGCATCAACAACTGAAGCAAGTGGAACCAATGTTCACATTAGAGAACAACCGAATAAAACTTCAGATACTTTTCCATCAAGGAATAATGAGCTTTCTTCATGGCTAAATAATGACAGTGGGTTTGAACACACTACAAACTGTAATTCAGGTATGCCTAAGACTTATCATGAAAAACTGTCTGAATTAGACCATGTTTTAATAAAAATCAAAAAGCTACAAATGGACAATAACTTTTTTCTGAATGTTTAAAGAAAAAAGTGGTCCCTAAAGGTTTACGCGTCTGGTGTTTTCTAACTGGCCTTGTAGCTAATTCACCACTTCATTTTGATTTAATTAAGCTCTTTGATAAATTTGGGGTTGATTACATGAATTTGGTTATTAATGATAATATCAAAATAATAGAAACTTTGTCAAAGAAAGCAAATGCACTGGACATTACAGAACAAAATGATTCTGCTTTCACTACTAATGATTTTGACTATCACCATATTTTCAAATCAATAGATGAAAAAATACAATCTATCAAAGAAAGGAAACTTAAAAAGCTTACTAGAGACATTAATGTTTATGCCAAGGGCACGGCCTAACCCCCACCCCCAATATCGTAACAATGGGATTTTAAAACAATTAACATAAATAATAGGAATGACACTTCTGTTATCTTGAATAACAGTATGGAAGATATTTTGCAGAAATAAATTATGATTTTTTAGAGGCAAGCACATTTCCCCTCCTCAGGAGGTCGGAATAGCTACAACAACGCCAACAGATGGCTCAGTATCCCAATCAACTGAGAGGTTGGTAGTCTTCGAATCAACCATACACGCGAGGAACTTTTTCCAGGGGGAAAAACAATTACTACAGGGGTCAGTGGAGAGGACACAAATGACGGTGTTCGAAGCATTAACATGTCCTAAAATTTACAGTAACAAAATTAATGACTTTAAAGTTTATAACTATTCTGATTACAAGTTCGACAACTGTATATGTGAATTGTTATCAAGAGGGCTTACTTTTATACCTAACAGGAAGATGAATGTTGTTGATTCTATTATAGATTTGAAAATTTTTGTATGGAAATTAAATTTGAATCTATTATTTCAGAATACTGAACATATTATCAATCCTTTTTATATTTCTAGTTCATATAATCCCCCATTACATCCAACTTTGGAGATATTCGAAATAATTTGTGAACTAGATCTTCGTGCACGTGACATTTTTGATACAAAAAACAAAAAATATAATTTAACTAAATTTGAGAGCAATAATTTAAATATGTTAATGGAAACAAAGGAAATTAGACTTATTAAGCCAGATAAGGGTGGGGGCCTGACTATTTTAACACCACAGTGGTGTTAAAGTAATTTCCATGATCTTTGGGGAGATACTGATGGGGATCTGTAGCTAACAATGAAATAATTTTTAGGATTTTCTTAATGGTGATTTGGATTTCTTGGGCTTTCTGAGTTACAATTTTGGGTAATTTGACATGAGGAGTTGGCATTTTTGACAAATACAGATAATCTCCTTCAGTTAGGCAAGGACTGAAAGGCAAGATAGACACTAAATCCTGGTATATTTATGTATTTATACTCTGAATATAAACAAATAATTAACATGAACAACATCAACAAAAAAAGGTTGATCAAGAAAAAAAAATTGAAAATGAACAAAAAGAAACACTCCTGCTAATTATATATATCAACTCCGGGATTACTTTACAGTGAGATCATAGGATCAAAGGAGGTTACTAGGCTAATGGCCCCAGGGCCCTTACAAGCCTACCCAAGTTCAACCCATGTTCCCAAGGGGTCTGGCTCAAGCAGACACCAAAATCAGCGCCTATTGCCCCTGTCCAAGAGGGACACAGGTGGAATCCCTGTGGTGAATGTCCAGTTAATCATCCAATCATCCAAACTGTGCTTAAATAGGGCCAACGAGGGGCTTTGTTTAACATAAATAGGAAGCATGTTCCAAAGGTGGGGCAATCTCTATGAGACAAACCTATCTCTCCAGCAAGTTCTGTTGATGTCACATACCAGGTTAAGGTCCATTGAGCAAGTTACCCATGTGCCATTTGACTTGTTGGTCAGAGATTGCTCTATATGCAAGGCACAGGTCACCTCTGAGCAGTCTGTATGACACAGAGCAAAGTGATAATGATTTCAGTCTGTCCACAAAAGACAGATGTTGAAGACCCTGAATTTTCTTCATAAGGAACCTTTGTGGTTTCTTCATTTGCTGCATGTGTTTGGAAAGGAGCATACCAAAGGGAACATTGTACTCTTACCTCTAAACATACTGAATTCCTCGGTAAATACCAGTTTTGAGGGCAAAATATTGGGGTGACATGAATTCCTAAGTGGCCCCTTTGATTTCTGAATTTCCCGGGGTTTTTTCTTTTTGAAGTTTTGTGCAGAGCGTGCACGATGACGTCACAGACAGCTCCTCAGAACGCCGAGCCATTTGTTATTACTTAATTTAATTTAACTTGCGGACCAGTCCACTTGTTTATTCAGTGCACAGCAGACCTTTCTTCCTCCTGCACATCTTTCTTCCTCCGGCTCCTCCAAGTAAGGCAAAAAACTTTCTTTTACTTTTCATATGTGCAAGAGAGAGGTGTGTTTGTGTGTGTGTGTGAAATGTCCCAGTTAGGTATAACTGGTGGTTAGGATTACTCAGACTCAAACCCTGTATCTTAAGTACAAAAATCAAGAATCTAAATTCTCTACCCATACCACCACCACCACTTGTGATTCAAGGAGTTACGTCCATAGTTTTCAACTGTCAAAAGTTTTAGAGAATGTCTGGAATGTTTGGCTCATACTTTTGGTCTGTTCCTCTTAAAATTTGTGGTCTTCCGGCAAATCAGTGAGAACTGAATTCACTAAATAATGATAGCAATTTAAGTTTCAGTCTTCCTATCTTTCAGAAAACACATGGTAACACAAAACATATGTGCTGCATAGTTCTTCAGGGAGGAGAAGTTTAGTGCTGCTTATGCCACATCTGATTGTGTTATTAGTAGTGCAACACGTACAGTACTTGCTTTTGATGTCTAAGGCTGTTGGTTCTACTCCCACAATATGTTAATGGATTGCTGATACTGTACTGTGTTGTACTTTTAAAGGGGGTGGATGCTGCAGTCCTTTGAAGGTCCTCTTTGGCGGAGATACCTAGTAACTATGAACTTGTTATCAGTTTGCCATCCATTCCCTATTGCAGTATTACTAGCTTATCTTTTTTTTATGTAACATATGGAATTTATTCCTCAAGGGCAACAGGCACTTTATTTGTAGATGACTATAAAGTTGTTTGTTAGAAGCAACCTCTTCATTAGATACAGATCTCTTTAATGTGGAATTATTTAGATGACTTTTACTTCTGCAGAGATTGGCAAATTTACTAGTACTGGTGGATTCTAGAAGCTTGAGTAGACTTTTATGATGGAAATGTTCTGAATTGAGTAGTATTGTCATTATTGGCTCATGCATTTTGTTTCACTGCTTACTGGAAAAATGTTCAAAACAAATTTAAAATGAGCTCTAACAAGTGTGCTGTATTACACAAGGAATATAATTTAATACAATCAGGAAGGCGTATCAAAGAACACATGTATGTTTAATGTGCAAGGTGCCTATAATTTGAAAACAGCCCAAAGGTAATCTTTATCTGCCACTGGGCAGATGCATTTTTTTTGAATGTGGGTTTCAGTGCTGTTTCAATGAATGTGAGTTTCATGGGCAGAGAAGTTTTAATGCTAAGTCTATTTTCACTGTGAGACTGTATTGCTTTGTTTATCAGATGTCTATTAGTGTTTGTGCTATAAAATATAAAATAAACATTTTAAATGAAATCCAAATAATTGTTGTAGAAGTAAAGCAGTATGCACATTATAGTGTTCATGGTAAATGGGGTGAAATAGACAAGTAATGGGACATTGGAATGGCTGCAGGGGGAGGGCTGTGTATGGGGGGCCCCATTCGACCATGATTTTGTGAGGGGGAAGGGCGGCAAACTCAAAGACATCCCTGGGTGGCACAAACTCTAGCTACGCCACTGATCAGTAGGCCACAGAGAATGACTTTTGGATGTCCTAGCAAACTATAATATTCTTTTGCTAAGATTAGAATATTGCCTACCATTAAATGCCCTACATTAACCACAAAACCTACATACTACAAGTCACCAACAACAAAATCCTAAGGTTCATCATCTTATACCTTCCTAGTGAACATCATTGCTACACATTTTAAAAAATGGTTACCGTTTACTACAGGGTCTGGGGCCATATTTTGGTTGCCTGTTCTTCAGTTTGCATTTGAAAGTTGGTATCCCACAATTCCATTGAAGTGGGCAGGATTACATAAATATGTATGCAAATGTTATGCTAATCAGCATACAGAGTTGTACCTATTTTTCATGGGTCTCTGTCCAAATTTTTGATGTTTCCATGTTGAGAGGTATGATTCTACTCTATTGTTGGCCTGATGAGGGAAGAGTACAGGGGGTTATAACTTCGTTTTTTCTGGAGGCAATGCCCTTACTTATGAGATGAGCAATATAAAATTCCCTTCTTACCACTGTGGAGACATGGTGATTGAAGTTAAGGTTGCTGTCAACCTGTGTGCCCAGATCTTTCACTACTAACTAAGTGCTTAGGGTATTGCTGTTGATGTGGTTGTTTGCAATAACATCACCCTTGCCGAAGGGGATGATAATGCATTTTTTGCATTAAGTTTAAGACCATGACTTTTGCACCAGTCATTAGTCTGTGTAAGAACTTCTTGCAGGATGTTGACATCACTAGGGGCTTCGGTGATTGCTCCCAGTTTGCAGTCATCACCATCCTTTGTCAGCCACAGTCCTTTAGTTTTAGCCTGTACTTCAAAGTAGATTCTGAACAGTAGAGGTCCCAGAACCGATTCCTGTGGAACACCACTGGTTATGGGTCTGCTGGAGTAGGTGGAGTCTCTTATTTTGACAATATGGGTTCTATAAGTCAGCCAGTTTGCATCCCACTTGACAATATATGGGTTGATACTCAGCTGGGTGAGTTTATCAATGATGCCTGAGTGGGGGGTTGTGTTAAAGGCCTTGGCTAAGTCTAGGTGGCTGTATGTACAGATTTGCCTTTGTCTAGGGCTTTGGTGACTGTCTTGAAGAAGTCCATCAAGTTTAACAGGCATGATCTCCGCTTGCCAAAGCCAAACTGGGTGGGGTCGAGCATTTGGAGATTTCTTATATCTTTGTTAATGTGACAAAGGGAAACACTGCCAGCCCAGTTAGCTGGAATTTTGTAAACAATTTTATGTCATTTGTGAATATTAATATAATTTATATAGAAGTGTGACAGAAGGAGATACTGCCAGCCCAGCTATCTGGAATTTTGTAAGTGGTTGTATGTCATTTGTGGATGTCAACATGCTCATGTAAGATGCTTGTGTTACATATGTATTAGAACTGTATATCATATTGTACAGACATGTGTGATTAAGATATATTTTGTAAAGTACTGAGCAGAAATGTATATACACTATTATAACAGTTTAGATGTATATGTTTTAACAATGGAAACTGCAACACAAGAAGTTAACTTCAGAAGAATAGTTGAGAGTGAGTTACTTTATGGCTGGGTCATAAAAAGAGATGTTATCTTTCAGTTTCAGTGCAATATGAGACATAATGTCTAGAGCTAGTGATTTTTTGTATTGTCTTTAAATGTGGAGGAATGTAAATTATTTTACATCTTCCACCATTTGCCAAAAGATCTGCGGTCTCTGTGTTTTCACAGGTGGATGCTAAATGCAGCCAGCTGCAGTGGGGGGTTTCACCTGGGATAGTCAGATGACAAGAAGTGATGTCATGCTGCAAGTATCCCAGCAGCAATATTTCAGATATTAATTTAAGAACCCTCTGAGAGAGAGACTGGGCATTTTGTACTTTGTACTTTATCTTTGACCCGACAAGAACATCCACTCACCACATATGACTGCTTGCTGTTCTTTAAATAAGTTAAGTAAGGTACAGTAATTTCTCTTAGATACAGTCAGGAATATAACGAAGTATAGCTTAGATGTTTTCTTTATTTATTTGAGACTGTCCTGCAATGTTGATTTAAATATTTCCTGTGATTTTGAACTCTGATGTAACTGTGATTACTTGCTGAGTATTTTCTTGTTCTTTTATTATTTATTATTAAATATATTTAAACCTTTCATTGAGGCTGATATTTGTGAGACATATTTAAGTTCTGAGAATGCTTCCATATTTATTTGGTGACACCATGGACCACTCCTATTAGCCTTGTTCTTGGTCAGACTACCATTTGGATTAATAGTAACATTACACAGTAAGATTGGGCATCCATTGGTAAGGGCCTTAGAGTAGCTGATAAGGAGTGGCTCGTAGCAGCTGAAACTACCTTATAGTCTGGACAGAAGGGGGCATACCTAGTAAACCTGTGACAGCCTTTCCCAGGTGTGTGTGTGTGTGTGTGTGTGTGTGTGTGTGTGTGTGTGTGTGTGTGTGCGCGCATAAATCAAATCTCAAAGAGTGTGTGTGTCAGATACTTGTGCAGGGACACTAAGCACTGCTTGGACAGAGAAGGTGTTGGAGGCCTTGTCTTGGTCACTCGGCTGAGATCTCAACTCTATAGCTTTGCCAGTGGGGAGTCTTACTGGGGATATGGAGAAAGAGAGAAAAAAAAACAGCTCCGGACTGAGTGTTGTCTCTGTGTGCTCTTAAGGGGAAATTGCACTTTACTGCATGTGCACTTATCAGCCTCTCAATGGACATCCCCAATTGGTGCTAGTGGTGAGGATTGAGGGTCCTTGATTACTGGGCCAGTGCTGGGGCATCACACTTAATAAGGTCGATGATGATTCAGTCCATGGCCTTGCAGATAAAGCTGGTCAGGCTAATGGGTCTCTAGTTCCCGGGGTCCATTTGTGCAAAGTGATGGTAGCTGTTTTCCATTCCACTGGGACAAAGTCAGTGCTTAGGCTATGATTGAAAAGCATGCTCAATGGTGATGCTAATTCCTGTTTTAACCCATGTAATACACAGCCTGTGATGTTGCCTGGTCCCATACAGATTGTGTTTCTAGCCTTGGGGAGGGAATTTAAGACCTGCTTCTCAGAGATATTATTAGGGGGGACAGGTGTTTGGGGTGCATTGGGGTATTTGTGGCAGTAACAAGGGAGGGAAGTTTTCACTGAACCTGTCAGCCAGCAGGTTTGCTATAGCCACTGGTTCTATATATTTAGTACCATTAACTATGAGTTCAGCGCAAATTTGGGCCTTACCTTTGAGGTTATGGATGTAACTAAAGAACACCTTGTGGCTATCCTTAGTTCGGGAAGCTAATTTAGATTCGTAGTTAGTTTTGTAAGACTTCACTAGGTTTGTTTAAGTTGAGGAGGGAGTGTTTCCAGTTTTGAGACCATTCATTCCTGTTCTTAGACAGCAATTTATTTCTCCTATTGTATAGCCTATTAATGGCAGTTGTCCACTAGGAAGGTCTGTTTTACCTTGAAGATCTTGCTTTGGTTCTATCAGGCATGGCAGAGTCAATAGAATTGTGCAGGTGCTTGTATAAAGCAGTGGTGTATAACTCAGCATAGGTGCCTGTTCCATCAGTGGAGGAATGGGCTATGAAGCTATTTATGCCATCATGTAAGAGGTTGTAATTGGCCTTGGAGAAGTTTTTAGTCTAGTTGTTGCTAAGGGGGGGTCTTTTGTTATAGTTACCTCTGGCGAGACTGATTTGTGGTCCGATCTCACCAGGGATAGCCACTCACTGGGGGTGATGCAGCGATCTCCCATGTTGGTGAGCACCCGGTCCAGGATGTTTGAGCCCCTTGTGGGTGTGTCAACCAGCAGGTCCAGGGCACTGGAGTTAACAAAATCCAGAAACTTTGGGCAAGTGCGTTAGAATACGTATAATTTACCCAGTCTATGGACGGGTAATTAAAATCACCCAAAACCAGGGTGTTTGGTTGTATCTTGATTGACTAAAGTAGATCTAAGTAGGCTGAGTGGATGTCCTGATTCATGGAGTGGGGGTATTACCTACAGTCAATTTCAAATGAAGTAATTCAAGGTAATTGTGCTGCTTAACCAATCTAGAGGTGTATTTATCTTTAATGAATATTGATACACCACCTTCTTTAGTTCTCACACCTACAGTTTATGGTCTGAATGCGTGGAAATAAATGTAACGTGGTATAGCTGGGGTGCTCTCTGCAGCCTTAAACCAAGTGTCAGTGACTGCACAAATGTTGGCATCTTCCAGGGTGAGGACTGCTTCCAGTGAGTGCAGTTTCTGGTTCTCTTTCTGGGGAAAAGGCAAGCTCCTTGATTTCCACTGTTGCTGATTTCACACCAAAACAAAGTAGGCAATATTCTATCAAGTGGGGCCAGATTTTGTTCTGGGCAATAATTACACCATTTGAACACTTCATTGATACCCAGACAGAAATATCGATATCATCTCCTCTGGCCACATCATCTAACTTCCTTTCTCTCCCTATGTACCACTTTTGTTTACAGTGAAAGTCTCACATGAAGTGACATGCTAACCCATCCAATGACTTATCCTCCTTTTTCTTCTCTTTTTTTATCTTTAATGGAAAAGTATAACCACATTAATACTTGCTATTTGACATCTGAATTGTAAATACTGTAAATAGCTATTGTAGGACTATATTATGTTTAGGCTAATGTTCTAATTATATATGTCTTTTATGTTGTTGTTCTTCTTCTTTCGGCTTTTCCAGGTTAGGGGTCGCCACAGTGGAACTCCAGTCCGCTAATGATTGGCAGTAGATTTCTATGGTGCTGAGGTGCCAGCTCAATGCCCAACCTTCAATGAGGGCACTTCCATTCATGCATGCCTTTCGAAGGCCACTCGACCACAGGGAAGACATGCAGAATCCACATAGGAGGCTCTCCAGCCTAGAATCGAATGGGAGAACCTCTTGCTGTGAGGCGACAACGCTACCGCTGCACCACCACAGCTTACTGTATATGTCTTTTATAATGTTCTAATAATATATTCCTTATTATACTATATTATAATTTAGCAAAAATGTTTTCAATTGTTTTCCCAATTATGTTATACATGTTGCATCTGTCCTATCCTGAGCACTGTCCTTGTAAAGAAACCATCACACTGACTGACAGGCAAACAAACAAAGTAAGTAAAAGTGCATTATTTTATTTACCAACAGGCAGTCATTAACCTATTTTGTAAAGGAAACATTGCAGTTTTTTTTATGAGAGGCAATACAAAATTATTTGTAAGTTTTAACACTTATACCTTCCCAACAATGATAGCAAGCATTTCTGTTAGGTCAGCCTTAACCTTTACTGCATAAAAATAAAATGATCTAAAGTCTAAATTTAAGCAAATATCAATCATTGCTATATGACAGTACACATAGTGCTTGTTAAGGTAGCACAAATTTCATGATTACTTGTAAAGCCATTCCAAATATATTTTATTATGATTAGTTTTTACAATGTTTTAATCACTTGTATTAGAACTTTGTACATTTATCTCATACATTTTCTTTAAATTATACCTAAGTAATGGCTGATAGTGCCAGGTGGGGAGTTTGACTGGGGCGGTACACCTGTCAAAGAGTAACGCAGGTGTTCTAAGGTGAGTTCAGGGAGGACAGAAACCTCCCATGGAACAGAAGGGCAAATGTTCACTTGATCTTGATTTTCAGTATGAATACAGACCGTGAAAGCAGGGCATCACAATCCTTCTGGCTTTTTGGGTTTTAAGCAGGAGGTGTCAGGAAAAATTATCACAGGGATAACTCGCTTGTGGTGGCTAAGCATTCATAGAGATGTTGCTTTTTGATCCTTCGATGCCAGCTCTTCCTATGATTGTGAAGCAAAATTAACCAAATGTTGGATTGTTCACCCACTAATAGGGAACTTGAGCTAGGATTAGACCATCGTGAGACAGGTTAGTTTTACCCTACTGATGATGTGTTGTTGCAACAGTAATCCTGCCCAGTACAAGAGGAACTGCAGATTCAGGCATTTGGTGTTTGTGCTTGGCTGAGGAGCCAATGATGCAAAGCTAACAAATGAAAACTTTTTATGGATTTAATGTAAGTTAGCCAGAACAGTAAAATGATCCAGCATAATGCCTTTTCTACCACTGCTGAAGACAAAACATTTGCTAAAAAGACAGTGGTGGGAATTCATGAAAGCCTACATGATAATTTTTACTGTGGATGCGAAACTTTTTAGATTCAGTAAATTCCACATAGGGGTGTGCAGCGAAGTGCACTTATGTGCAAATACAGAAACGTTCATGGCATGCAATTTACAACATAAGTAGCTGAATTTTATGCTAATGAAGCAAATCAATATGGTGGAGTGATTCAACAACATCTAAAGCAACCGTGTAGACTCTGTGTCTGTGTTGGTCGTGTATTTGGAAACTTCTCGAATACAGCCATGGAAAGGAGTCTATACAGAAGCAAGAGCAAATAAAAGCTCTTAAAATTTGTACAGAACTGACCTTAGCATGTAACCCCACACATATTATGAGCTATTACACACTGTGGATGGTAGAATATCAGAGTTGAAAAATAAAAAATACATTTTTAAGGGCCATGACATAAATGCATCTTTGCTCCCCCACCCACAAAAAATATAATTGTACATAATGCAGACTGCTAAAATGTTTAAACATCCTGAAATAGTGTATTATATTGTACTGTAAGCATATGTACTATGTAGCAGATATATGGGCAAAGTAATGGCCCCCCTTGTGTTTACAACATTGTGCTCCCATGCAGTTTCTCTGCTGACACGGTTACTAACCATGTAGATTCCAGGCTGTCAGCATGGGGAAATTACAAATTAGTTAAAAACTCATTGGAATTGCTGAATATCAAAAAATAATAAATCTGTAGCGATGTTCACTTTATATAGGCACTTCCACGGTGTTTTTGTTTCCAATGGATGTCAGCTGTGAGTGATGACATCATGGGGTGTGTCAGGTTACACTTTCAAAGTTGTACAAGTCGGTCTGTGGAGGTTGAAAGTGCATATAAGCTATGCACAAATCACAAGCTGTCTGTCATCCTTGGAATTTTGCTGTAAAATGTATCTTCTGTCTGTTTCAAATATTTTTTTACATTTTTTATGACTTCATTTGCACGATGGTGTGTGTAGCGCACCATGGGAAATGTTGTTGCACTTGTCATGTAAATAGTTCTGTAGCACCATGTGTATGTGTAGGGCTAGAGTGCAGATGGACCTGGATGTGAATTTAGGGTGGGCAAGATTTTCTTTTTATAGTCAAATAAAAATAAAAAAGTCACACCAGAGCACAACAGAGCCTTTAATTACACAACGTTTTGAGTGCTTTCATTCCAATTGAAAAGGAACTTCATCAGAAACAATGTGTACTTCCTTCCTTTTATACACTTAAAAAAGGCACCAAAAACACTGGCAAAAATTTAAAGGTATACACACATTAAAATATCAACTACTATTCCCAAACATCCTGCATCAAATATATATGCATGCTAAACACCAATACCATTAAATATAAAAGTAAATATTGTATAAAAAAACATAATAGCAGATGCATTAAGAATTAGTAAACAGTAAACAGATGAAATCACTTATATGATCAATTGAACTATTTAAAAACATTTTAGAAAAGTTTGATTAAAGAAGTCCTATGACAGGTAGTCTGACTTAAATTTCAAAATAGGCTTGATAGTTATTAAGTCATTAATACCTGGTGGGGCAGTGGCATTTAATAAAAGCTGCCAGTGAAGCTCCATTTTCTCAACAAAGGTTTTGCAATCACCACCCCTTTCTGGGCATTCCACCTTCTTTAAAATGGTAAAGCTAAATTTCTTAAAATCCTTGCACACCAAAGAAAGCTTGTAAAGGGTATTATAAGAGTTGGCTTTATCAATTGCATACACTTGCTGATAGATTCTTGTCCTCAAAGGTCCAATAGTCTTTCCTACATAGAATGCTGGACAAGATAGACAGAAAGTTATATATATAAACACCCTTAGTATTGTAGTCAAATCTGCCCTTGACTGTATTCAGTCTAGGAAAACCTTCCAAAGAAAACTGAATGCCTTCAAAAATAAATCTATATTGTTTGCAGGTTCCACACCGCTTCATGCCCCAGCCTTTGGTAGAAACATTGCTGAATATCAAAAAAGAATAAATCTGTAGCGATGTTCACTTTATACAGGCACTTCATAACTCCTGCCTGCTTCTAGGATGGTTTTAAAATTTTTATTTTTAAAAACAAATCTAGGTTGTTGCCCCAACAAAAACAGTACTCCAATGTGCTTTTATGGAACTTTTCAAAGAATGGATGTCATTGTTGTACTGCAGAACCAACACCTGTGAAGGGTTAGCTGGACTTTTATCATAGTTTTTATTCTGTCCCACCATGGATCCAGGCTGTCGTATAATGGAGCCATACTGAGAATTTTTGTGTTCTATTACAAAACTACTAATATCATCTAACATGCCCTGTGGGTAGCCCCTGCTTTTAAACATTTCACAAAGTTTGATGGCTTTAACTTGGAAGTTGCTGTCATCAGAAACTAATCTACTAAGCCTGATCAGTTGACCTTTCACCAAATTGTTTTTCTGCCATGCAGGGTGCTGACTATCAAAATGCAAATATGCATTCAAAAAAGTGTTTTTCCTGAAAATGTTGGACTTTTATCTTTGTTCCTCAAAATTTTTGTACAATGTGATTTCGAGAAAATTAATAGAATATGTGTTCCATTGAGGGGTAAATTCTAGGAAGTTGGTGGAGAGGTTTAAAAAGTCCATAAGATTTCAATTCCTCTGAACTGCCCTTCCATAAAATAAATATATCATCCAGGTACCTAAGATAAACTCCAATCATAGAAGAAAAAGGAGAACTTAAAACCATGGTGGTTTCCCAGAACCACAAACCATGTTGGCAAATATGGGAGCTGAAGCTGCCCCCATAGCCAAACCTATGTGTTGTTTGTAATAGTCACCTTTATAGTATACAAAGTTGTTAGTCAGCACAAGCTCCATACACTGGATGATCAATCTAACTTCAGTATCACTCAAATCTGTGCCCTTTACCATAGCTTGATGAAACCAGTCCAACCCCTCCTAGTGGAGGATGACAGAAAATAAGTCTTTGACGTCTATTGTAACAAAGAGGGCTCAGGCAAAAACATGGCTATAGACATAGTCCCAAGAAAATGCCAATAGTCCTTTGGTATATGTTGCTTATCCACTGTAATTGATTTAAGCTTAAAGTCAACAAATTTGGCCAAAGTTTCTGTTTTAGACTCAGCAGGAGCTACAATGGGGTCTTAAGGGGGATTTAAGGAATTCCAAAAAATGCTGGAATCCTGTTTATACTCAGTGTTTGCACAATATCACTGGACTGGAGGAAAGTAATTACAATTTTGCCATACTTTATTTATGCATAGCTGTGCAGGGGTGCATGGGGGTGTGTTGGGTTCCTCCTAGCATACTGACGAGCAAGCAGCAAGTGTGTGTAATAGATGGTAATTACAGTATAAGCAGGTGAATTCCATTTTCATGAACCAATCCAGCACAGTGCAGCTATTCAACATGCTATAAGGCATCCATGTAACCTCCATTCTTGTTTTTCCTAAACACTTTAATACCATTGGAGTAGACACAAGGAAATTTTAACTGACACAATGCTAGGGGCTGCTGCAGCTCTTTTACATCTGGATGTGCTAGTGGCTGAAGTCGGTGCTGCTAGTGCTAATGACAATAGGCCTAGACCAAGAAGTGTGCTTCTCAGACGCTACATGACCTGAAGATTGTAGAGTGCTACAGGCTGAACAGGGTCACCTTACAGTAACTCTGTGAGCTCTGCCACTCTCAACTCACAGCCAGAACCAATCAAGTGGAACCCATCCCAGTGGAAACTAAGATATGTATAGCCCTTAGAGTATTAGCTATAGGTACTTTTCAAAGACTAACTAGAGACATGATGGGTACGTCACAGACATCAGCATCCAGGATCCAATTCCTGGATAATATGGTCATACAGGCCAGTGAGCACATGTTTTCCCTGTAGTTTTGAAGACAGGGCTAGCAATATGCAACAGTTCTACTCTGTAGCACACTACCCCAAAGTACTGGGTGCCATAGATTGCATTCATGTATACATCAAGGCACCTCCTGGTGAGCAGGGTAGAATCTAAATGAACCACAAGGGATACCACTCCATCAACTGTCAAGTTGTGTGTAATGACCAGGGAATGATTTTGAATGTGTGTGCTGCCAACCCTGGCAGTTATCATGACTCCCATATCTGGCACACATCACAGCTGTATCAGGTGTTTGCTAGGGTGGACATCCCACAGGGCATTTTACTGTGGGATGCTGGCTATGCACTGTTACCGTAGATGATGACAACCATCAGAAGTGCAGATACACCCAAGGAAGAAAACCATAATGAGGCACACACTCAAACCAGAAACATCACAGAGCATGTGTATGGGCTGCTGCAGTCAGAGTTCTGGTCCTTAGATACATCTGGAGGAGCCCTGCAGTATGTCCCAGAGACATGTGCACAAGTCTTTACAGTATGTGCTATGCTACGCAATCTGATCTTGTGGAAACAGCTGCAGCAGGATCAGCTAGCAGAAGGGACACATCCCTCCAACAATGCCTAGGTCACAACAGCCACAGTCAGAGGAGAGCTCAGAGGGGGAACCACCAGCTGCTGTACCTGCAGGCAGACGTAGACGTGCTCAATATACCCTTGATTTGGCTAAAAGACAATGCATAGCACATTTACTGACCACCTAGGTGCCTAATACCTTTCTCCTACTCACACACATAGTAAAATTGATGCCAGGCAACTCACACAATCTGTACCTCCCCATATACTGGTTGTGTGCTGCTAGCATCAGACAGAGTGAAACCTGAACTCAAAATGTGTCCACTGCTGCATTTGTAAGGTACGTCCTGAACCTAGAGTGTAGTTTTGAATGATATTATGGAATATGTCTGTATTTAGCAGGTTGGAGCAATAATTAAGTAAATAATGCTGTGTATTTGTGCAAAAAGTACTTTAACATGTGACAGCAGAGAGACCTTTACTTTACTCATATGTGTCCATTAGTAAGTACTAGGCCTCAAGTTTCAAAGATTCTCACAGTCCTACCTGTGAAGTATACTGATGCTCACTGCATAACCTTATTTTTGCACCATACCTTTGTACTGGAAAATCTGTAAAGAGAAAAGTTGTACAGTACTGATACACATTGCAGTTTCTGACTTCACAACTTTTCCCAAGATCAAACAGGTAGGAAACAGAACAATGAGAGTAACAACAGCATCATATCCTTGTTTGTGCCATAACAGTAACAACTTTGCTTACCCACAAAAGAACAGGCTATGCTTGTTTGTGACATAACAGTACATGAGCTCCCCCCAAGAGCAGTGTATCCTGGCTTGTGCCATAACAGTAACTCAGCAATGGTTCCTCCCAAAAGAACAGTATATATGTCTGTTTGGTCCATCCAACCTGGCCTTCACCTGCTGGCAAATGCATATCATATAATTCCCAGTTAATATCCACACACATTTTAAGGCCAAGGATATTGAATGCCTTACACATTTGAATGTCTCACAGTACTCCTCAGATAACTGATGAAGTATCAATAAACACAGACAAGTAAGACAAAGCTGAATATTTGCAAGCAGAATCCTAACAGGTTGTGTGATCAGTAAGTGCACTACGTCCAACTATAATAAAGTGGGTTAAAAGTACAAGTCACAGCTGAAGATCTCATAGCAGTGTACATTCCGATGGATTTGTTTGTGTGAACAATTACATCATTTTTTTGCTGCAAAGCTGTTTGTATGGAAAAGAGGGTTAAGGCATCCATCCTGTTTTCTGAATCTGCAGTGGTGTGAGAGTTCACATCCTGAACTATGTAGAAATATCTGATGTGTAGTATCATTTTGGAGTATGTATGTCATACCTTGCCTTTGCTCAGTTCAAGTGTATCTCCCTTTCCATTTGTTTTCCTACTTTTCTTCTTTTTATTCCACGTTTTTTTGTGATGTGCCTCATAGCACAAACAGATAGCTGCAGGTTTGGCTGTGTTTATGTGGCTTGCATGAAGTGCAGCATTGCTGAAACCCGACCACCTCGGAAACAAAAAGGCAGACATAGAAACCAAATACATTCAATAAATGCTTTTAGCCATTGTGAAAACTCAGCGTGGAGTAACTGTCACACGTTAGCAATGCTGCTCGCATTTGTGCACTACTTACCTATGTGCAAACAGCTATATCTCACATGCGTGTACACTTCATTAACCATAGCCCAAATCTGCTGCCCAATACACACCTTTTAGCTTTTTAGATTTTTGTAGAATGTCCTGATTTTTCCATCACATTGTTGTCCTGCTCCTAACAATTTGGTTTATGGGAAATAATTTGAAAATACTTGACTATTGAAGCCAGAGAAGCAATGACAGACATTTGAATTTCAAACCTCCTACCCTTCAGACAATTCACATTAATGCAAAACACGTTATTTTATCAAGTGTATAAGTTTGTATGAGAAGTATGTAAAATGTGTCCCTATATTTGGTCCTTTTTCAATCCAATACCTATGGCTTTGTCCAGATTCCTTGCTATAAATGGTTGAGAGTTGGCCACACACCCAAAAGCATTACAACCCTGAGGTCTAAGTTTATTTTTTCCACCCATATATCAACCACACAGCAAAGTGTAATTTATCATGTTGTGTGCTCCCTCATGAACAGTGCCAGTTGGTGGTGCTCACAACCTTGCTGTTCTAAACTCAAACATCCAAATATGCTCAGTAAGGGTACTTGTGTTGTTATACAACTAGGCTTCAAAGCTGTTAAGCTATTAGCCTCATATGACACTATGACTCTATGTGCCTATGCAGGCCTTCCAAGCTGCTGTTCATCACATGGCCTGCTGATATCTATTATAAGTTCACCTGTACTCCTGTATAAGTCAGACTTGTTCTGTGGCTCATGCTTTAAGTACTGTGCTATGTAGTCTATGCATTTAGATAGGTAGGGGTTATGTTTTCACTTCAGTTGACTGTGTGTGTGTGTGTGTGTGTGTGTGTGTGTGTGTGTGTGTGTGTGTGTGTGTGTGTGTGTGTGTGTGTGTGTATCTCTAGCTCATTACATCTGACTGAAGCCTAAGGTGCATCTGCAGTTAACTTCTACTGATGCCTCTAGGTGTCAAATATTGCTTGTTCATATTTGCATCAATAACTCCAAAACCATGCAATCTACAAGGTTTTAAAATATTCCATCTTAATGCTTGCACAATTACAAACTCAACTACATTAATATTTGATCTTTGTCTAGTGCAGGTAAAAAGATATTTACTGTTGTTTTTATGATATTAATTTATATGGATATAATTTCCACATGTTTCTAAATATCTCAACAACTAAGTAACACAGACAGAACTCCTTAGCCTCATATGAAAGCTCTTAGCAGGATGAATAAAATGCTGCTGAAAGTATGTGTGTAACTTGAGTGGTTGATAAGATATTGTAAGTTGTTTTCAAAGTATTACAAATGTAGTAGTTACTGTGTTTACTGTGACTTATAAAATTCAGTTTAAGACCTAGAACCTAAAGAATACTACCATTATAAAAATGGTTTGTGCTGAAGGGTTTGCCATTTATACTTTTTTCATAAACCCTATGGTTCCAGAGATATGAACATTTATTTGAAATGTGAGGATATAATTTAAGTCTATCAAAAGGATTAGGCTCTCCTCATTGAAAGTTACAGTGCAAACCTCTGACCTCCATTGGAGCGAATGAGCTAGTTAGCAGAATAGAAGTGCTATCTTGCAGTTATTTCTCCAATGACATGGCTGACCATTTTTGATAGCTGCTCATCCCTACACAATCATTCAATACTGACCTCCCAAGGCCTGCTGATGTCATCTACTATAAGTTCACCTGCACTCCTGTATAAGTCAGACGTGTGCCATGGTATGTGTGTTAAGTAGTGTGTTATGTAGTCTGTGCACTTAGATAGGGAGAGGTTCTAATCTCCCCAGCAGTCAAATGAGCGTGTGTGATTCTAGATAGCAGAGTATAAGTGATATCCTACAGTTAACATTTTTTGATAGCTGCTCATCCCTACACATTCATCCCATACCAGGCTCCCAAGCTGTTATCTCTCACAGGGCCTGCTAATGTCATGTACTATAAGTTCATCTGCACACCTTTATAAGTCAGACTTGTGCCATGGTGCGTGTGTTAAGTACTGTATTATGTGGTCTGTCTACTTAGATAGGAAGGGGTTCTAATCTCCCTGCAGTCAACTGTGTGTGTGTGTGTGTGTGTGTGTGTGTGTGTGTGTGTGTGTGTGTGTGTGTGTGTGTGTGTGTGTGTGTGTGTGTGTGTGTGTGTGTGTGTGTGTGTGTGTGTGTGTGTGTGTGTGTGTGTGTGTGTGTGTGTGTGCTATAACTTGATATTACAGAGAGCATTTTACACCAGCAGGTGGGACATATATCTTGTCCTCAACAGACACTTCTGATGTCATCAGCTTTAAAGGGTTGTCTGACACATTGCAAATCACACTTGCTCCATGGCACATGTGTTGCGTTGAGTGATCTATAGCTTGCCTACTTAGGTAGGGGTTCTGTTCTCACTGCAGTTAACTGTGTGTGTGTGCGTGTGTGTGTGTGTGTGTGTGTGTGTGTGTGTGTGTGTGTGTGTGTGTGAGTCAGCTGTAACTTGATATTACAGACAGCATTTTACACCAGCAGGTGGGACGCTGTTATTTCCATATGCTCAACAGACAATGCTGATGTCATTGGCTATATCAGAGTACTGTATATGTATGTATCTCACCAGGGCATGATAAGAGAGTGTTCTAGATGTCAGGCAGATGTCACATGATACAATACAAGATAAATTAAAGTAACATGTTTTTTTAATCTGTACACATACATCATGGCATGGTTTGTAGGCTCTATGTTAGCTTAATGAGAAATCCCTGTGGGGTGTCCTGCAGACGCATGTTTCTGGTGAGCTACATGCAACAGAGAGCATGATACTGTACTGTTCTGATGAGATTATACTACAGTGCTGTCATACAATCCAGAGATCTGAATGTGATGGTCTGACTTATGATGTGTACCATACATTTGTACTGGATAATCATTAAAGAGAACAATTAGAAAGTAATGAGACACATTGCAGTTGTTGACTTCACAACCCTTACAAGAAAATACACTATAAAATAGTGAAATGATGATACTGTCCACTGTACAACTTGGCAAGGCAAATATAATTCACAGGTACGGTTGTCATATAAACAACACAAATGTAGATATACTAAGCAACGATGCAGCTAAGCACTCTATGCATTAGACACAAAGCTTTAGTTTCCCTGAATTCTAAAAAGAGAAATCAGGGATATGGCACAGTTATCACCACTTGCACGAGGTGTTGGGGGGGGGGGGCAGGAGGCCTAGGCTGACAACAAAGGTTGTTGAGTGTGTGTGAGTAAGAACAGGGAAGCAGGCAGGTGGAACCACGTAACTGTTGTGTGTGTCTGTAGGGGTTCTCCATGTAAAAGTGGTGTGTAACAGTGTGCATAAACACAGCCAAGCTCAGTGCTAGCTCTACATCTTAGTATATTGGACAGGTGTGAGCTGTGCATGGTAGAGTTGTCAGTTTATTGTTGTCACTCCCAACCATGAGACCTGGTTCTGACAAGAGATGCACTGCCACTTCCATGCCCAAGGTCAAATGCAATGCTTCTACCTGAATGTGATTGTTGTCTGCTGGATGTGCTCTCTTCACAGGAATGCAAAGACCATGACCCCATGGCTTGCCACATTTGGGTGTGGACAGAACACTCCCTGATGGAACAGGGGAAGTAATGCCACTACAGGAGGGTGATCAGGCATGGCCACATTGGCTAGAAACCAATGGTGTGGATGTCACCTTCTACCATATAGATGATGTCCCCTCCCAAAAGATGTGCCTTCACAGACAATGCACAGTCCATGATATAAAGCTCTCGTTCCATCACAGACACTCCATATTCCGTGTCATTCAACCAATCCTTTCTACTGGCTACACAGTGGAGGCAGTCACAGATGTCAGAGTATACCAAAACTAGAACCCTCAGCATTTCTCAGTAGCACCTTTCAGAATGTGTCTGTCCCTCCAAGATGGCCATAAACATCTGTGGAGTGACATTGGAAGAGACACCTGCAGCAGAGGGAGGAGGGACAACAGGCCTCCTCCAAGTACCCCTATAAACCTCATGCATGACACTTTGCCACCACTTTGGCTACGGACATATTTAACAGGCACTGAAGCTATAGTAGCCACACTCCCTTCATCAATGTCCTCATCCTCAACCTGTGCAATATCTCTGGCCTCAGTGGACTGGGTAGACGTAGGCCTACTGGCTGTGTCTGAGGAAATGAGGGGGGGGGTTGCTGGATGCCAACCTCTGTGCCAGATTCAACCTCTGCACACTCCAACTGTGCCACAGTTTAGCCACCATCATCATCAGTGCCTGTTGAGATGCTGACATCAGGTGTCAGATTTCCCATACTCTGATTTACATGCTCACCTGTGCTAAAAAGGGAAAAACACAGGAATACATTAATAGCTGTGCTACTATGCTGCAATATATGCAAAAAAAGTGCACTGCTGTCACTATTACAGACAATACAGCAATGCATACAACAGGCCTGAGAGGACACTTTATGAGATATCTTGAAATATATCTACAGTACTGACATAAATGTATTAGGCTTACCATCTGCAAGAGACCTGCTTCTCTGTATTCCTGACGGTCCAGAAATAAGTAAAGCAAGAGGTAATGGCAACAGCATCACATTTAATAGTAAAACAGGGGGGTAATACATTTGCACCTCTATATCTGCATTACCTCAAATGTCAACAAGAATGTGGCTAACAACATCATATTAAGCTTATAAATGAAGCAATCCTAAATCCACCCACCCAACAAATAACTGGCATAGACATATAAATTATTGAAATTTTTGCACTATGCCACAGTATTCTAATTATCATCTAACAAAACATACCTGGAAGCTCCTTTTGGGATGCAGGAGTTGTGCCCACATCCAGAACATAATGTGCCATGGATTGCTGGGTGCTGTCCTGGGTGGCAATGTTTGCTAGGAATTCCTCAGTGGCAGTGGGAGGGGATTTTGCAGCATGACCTCCACCTGTGGCTTGATGATTGCATGCCACTGCAGCTGCATGCCTACATGCAGCAGTTACCATGTCTGTGGCTCTGTGATGCACCTGCTCATGTGTGGGACTCTGTTGCCCCCCAGAGGGGCTGTATACTCAGCCATACTGCCCCCCCCCCCCGGACAGTAGCACAGCAGCATGTTGCCTTAAAGGGACAATCTCAGCGTTTAAAATTCGGGTCCACAGTAAAGCTGACCAATGCCACACCTACTTTTTTACGTCACTCACTTTCCTCGCCCACAGTGTCCTTTTTCTTTTCAACATCCTGTATAGTTTCAATCCCAATCCTAT
>NC_056739.1:632415268-632510268 GCF_019279795.1 Protopterus annectens
TATCTTCTATATATATTGTTAGATCTTTGATTGATGAGTATTCGGCATAGTACAATATCATATAATACATGTGTTAATAGGATGCTTTCTGAGATGTTAATATATGTGTGTGTAGTTAACATTGTCTGTGCTTTCTATGCTGTGGTTACATGTTCATTGTTTGCTGAAAGTAACAAATGGAAGTGTAAGGGGATATTTAAAGCCTGGATGCTTCTATGTTATGTGTAAGTCTCCACAGACCTACGGGTGAAAGCTTACATGTCTATGAAGTAACCTTTGTATACCATATGTGACCTGTCGTGGACAATGTCTCGTTGACTGTTTCATCTACCTATGTGTGACTTGGTTTGTGTGCCATAAGGTGCCAGCGGGTCTTTGATGTTGATTAGGTGTATTCCATGGTCAATTGACATTAATCCTATTAATTCACTGAAGGATGTTCTTCATAGGTGGGAGCCATAGTTTGACCATCGTATGACTTTCCTAGCTGGCGTTGATATTGTGCCATTGGTATGTGTTCCACAGGTCACCCATTTGTTCAGCGGTATGGGCGTGTGATCCCCATTTTGGTGCTGGCAGATTGAGTGCTGTATGCGCGGTATTCGCACAGCGGTCTGGCTTTGTATGGGGAGTGTCTACTGTAGTCCCTATCTGTATTTCCTGTGTTATGCCTCACTGCAGCTGTGTGATTCCACCAGGTTTGCAGTTATGGGTGCCATCTTGGTCCTCCGCTTGTCCATCCCTAGCGATTGCCTACTGGACACTGGTATAGAGCAGTACACATTTCACACCTGCATTTAGCATTAGCGGTGGATGCTTTGCACAATTAGTGGGGAGTAAGGCCGTGCTACTCCCACATCCCTCCCGGTGCGGGACAGCGTATTATCTGCCAAACAACACGAGCCCGTTTCTGCATACCCAGGATCCCATGGCTGCAACCCTCGGCGGTACCCATTACACATCCGTCATGTGCGGGAATGGGATGTGGGCGCACCTCTATGGACTCTACAATCTGGGAATATCTGTTCATATGTCCTGCATTCCGTGGACAGTTGTCATCAACCTTGAACACGCTGGGGGTGCATATGTCTGGCTGTACCGTAGTCACGGCTGTCAGTTCTTCTGGGTCTCTCGATCGCAGCTGGTTGACATTGCGTACGGATGAATCTTTGGGGTCCTACTATGAACACCATTGTGCATATGTACAGTGTAGACCTTGTTGGACTGTGTCCATCTGGCCAGTGGGTTTGACTGCTGCTGTATGTTCCCCAATCGCGGATGTCTGCTTGCTACCCATATTATGTAGTGCTACGTTAACCAGGTTATTCTAAACTGAAACGGATGGTGTAAATCCAATGATGCAGGCTAGGAAATGCTTTAACTAATCCTCAGATGTCCCATTAGGAAATTTCCGCCACTGTATTGTCAAAATGACACAACCAAAACATGTAGATCCTATTAATTCATTGAAGGATGTTCTTTATAAGTGAGCGCCATAGTTTAAGGATCCTATGACTTTCCTAGTTGGCGTTGTTGGTGTGCCATTAGTATGTGTTCCATAGGTCGCCCATTTGTTCCGCGGTATGGTAGCGAGTGATCCCCATTTTCTTGCTGGCAGATTGAGTGCTGTATGCCGGTATTCGCGGCGGTCTGACTTTGTATGGAGTCTCTACTGTAGTCCCTATCTGTATTCCCTGTGTTATGCCTTACTACAGCTGTGTAATTCCACCAGGTTTGCAGTTATGGGTGCCATCTTGGTCGTACGTTTGTCCATCCTTGGGAAATGCCTACTGGACACTGGTATAGGGCTGTACCCATTTCACAGCTGCATTTAGCATTTTCCGGTGGATGATTTTCATTATTGGTGGGGGTAAGGCATGTGCTATACCCACATCCCTCCCGAGGCGGGACAATGGATTATCTGCCAAACAACACCGAGCCCCATTTCTGCATACCCATGATCCCATGGCTGCAGCCCTTGACGGTACCCATTATACATTCTTCATGTGTGCGGGACTGAGATGTGGGCGCACATCTATGGACATGGCCATATGGGTATTTCTGCTCATATGTCCTGCATTTCATGGACACCTGTCATCAACCTTAAACACGCTGGTGGTGCATATGTCTAACTGTGCGTAGTCACGGCTGTTACTCCTTCTGGGTCGCTCGATCCATCGCGTTCTATTGCATAGGGTTAAATTTTTGGGTCCTACAATGGACACCAATGTGCATATGTAAAGTGTAGAACCTGTTGGACTGTGTCCATCTGGCCAGTGGGTTTGACTGCTGCTGTATGTTCCCCAATCACGGATGTCTGTTTGACTACCCATATTATGTAGTGCTACGACATCCAGGTCTTTCAAACCTGAAACCGGATGGTGTACATCCAATGATGCAGGCTAACAACTGCTTTAACTAATCCTCAGATGTCCCATTAGGAAATATCCGCCACTGTATTGTCAAAATAACACCACCAAAACATGTAGATCCTATTAATTCATTGAAGGATGTTCTTTATATGTGTGCGCCATAGCTTAACCATCCTATAACCTTCCTAGTTGGCGTTGTTGGTGTGCCATTAGTATGTGTTCCATAGATCGCCCATTTGTTCCGCGGTATGGGCGAGTGATCCCCATTTTCTTGCTGGCAGATTGAGTGCTGTATGCGCGGTATTCGCGCGGTCTGACTTTGTATGTGGAGTCTCTACTGTAGTCCCTATCTGTATTTTCTGTGTTATGCCTTACTACAGCTGTGGAATTCCACCAGGTTTGCAGTTATGGGTGCCATCTTGGTCGTACGTTTGTCCATCAATGGGAAATGCCTACTGGACACTGGTATAGGGCTGTACACATTTCACAGCTGCATTTAGCATTCTCCGGTGGATGATTTGCATTATTGGTGGGGAGTAGCATGTGCTATACCCACATCCCTCCCATGGGGCGGGACAACGGATTATCTGCCAATCAACACCGAGACCCATTTCTGCATACCCAGGATCCCATGGCTGCAGCCCTCGGCGGTACCCATTACATCCTTCATGTGTGCGGGAATGGGATGTGGGCGCGTCTATGGACTCGGCAATATGGGTATTTCTATTCATATGTCCTGCATTTCATGGACACTTGTCATCAACCTTGAACACGCTGGTGGTGCATATATCTAGCTGTGCCGTAGTCACGGCTGTCAGTTCTTCTGGGTCTCTCGATCCAGCGGTTCACATTGCATAGGGATAAATTTTTGGGTCCTACAATGGACACCAATGTGCATATGTAAAGTGTAGAACCTGTTGGACTGTGTCCATCTGGCCAGTGGGTTTGACTGCTGCTGTATGTTCAGCAATCACGGATGTCTGTTTGAGTACCCATATTATGTAGTGCTACGACATCCAGGTCTTTCAAACCTGAACCCAAATGGTGTACATCCAATGATGCAGGCTAACAATTGCTTTAACTAATCCTCAGATATCCCAATAGGACATATCCGCCTCTGTATTGTCAAATTAACACCACCAAAACATGTAGATCCTATTAATTCATTGAAGGATGTTCTTTATATGTGGGTGCGCCATAGCTTAACCATCCTATAACCTTCCTAGTTGGCGTTGTTGGTGTGCCATTAGTATGTGTTCCATAGGTCGCCCATTTGTTCCGCGGTATGGGCGAGTGATCCCCATTTTCTTGCTGGCAGATTGAGTGCTGTGTATGCGGTATTCGCAGCGGTCTGGCTTTGTATGGGAGTGTACTGTAGTCCCTATCTGTATTCCTGTGTTATGCCTTACTGCAGCTGTGTGATTCCACCAGGTTTGCAGTTATGGGTGCCATCTTGGCGTGCGTTTGTCCATCCATGGGAACTGCCTACTGGACACTGGTATAGGGCTGTACACATTTCACAGCTGCATTTAGCATTCTCCGGTGGATGATTTGCATTATTAGTGGGGTAGTAGGCATGTGCTATACCCACATCCCTCCCACGGGGCGGGACAATGGATTATCTGCCAATCAACACCGAGCCCCATTTCTGCATACCCACGATCCCATGGCTGCAACCCTCGACGGTACCCATTGCACATCCTTCATGTGTGCGGGAATGGGATGTGGACGCACTTCTATGGACTCGACAATCTGGGAGTTCTATTCATATGTCCTGCATTTCATGGACACTTGTCATCAACCTTGAACACGCTGGTGGTGCATATATCTAGCTGTGCCGTAGTCATGGCTGTCAGTTCTTCTGGGTCTCTCGATCGCAGCCGGTTGACATTGCGTACGCATAAATTTTTCGCTCCTACAATGGACACCAATGTGCATATGTAAAGTGTAGAACTTATTGGACTGTGTCCATCTGGCCAGTGGGTTTGACTGCTGCTGTATGTTCAGCAATCACGGATGTCTGTTTGAGTACCCATATTATGTAGTGCTACGTAAACCGGGTTTTTCTACACTGAACCCAAATGGTGTAATTCCAATGATGCAGGCTAACAATTGCTTTAACTAATCCGCAGATATCCCATTAGGACATTCCTGCCTCTGTAGTGTCAAATTAACACAACCAAAACATGTAGATCCTATTAATTCATTGAAGGATGTTCTTTATATGTGAACGCCATAGCTTAACCATCCTATAACCTTCCTAGTTGGCGTTGTTGGTGTGCCATTAGTATGTGTTCCAGGTCGCCCATTTGTTCAGCGGTATGGGCGAGTGATCCCCATTCTCTTGCTGGCAGATTGAGTGCTGTATGCCCGGTATTCGCACGGCGGTCTGACTTTGTATGTGGAGTCTCTACTGTAGTCCCTATCTGTATTCCCTGTGTTATGCCTTACTACAGCTGTGTGATTCCACCAGGTTTGCAGTTATGGGTGCCATCTTGGCGTCGTTTGTCCATCCATGGGAACTGCCTAATGGACACTGGTATAGGGCTGTACACATTTCACAGCTGCATTTAGCATTCTCCGGTGGATGATTTGCATTATTAGTGGAGTAAGGCATATGCTATACCCACATCCCTCACACTGGGCGGGACAACGGATCATCTGCCAATCAACACCGAGACCCATTTCTGCATACCCACGATCCCATGGCTGCAACCCTCGACGGTACCCATTGCACATCCTCCATGTGTGCGGGAATGGGATGTGGGCGCACTTCTATGGACTCGACAATCTGGGGATTTCTGTTCATATGTCCTGCATTTCATGGACAGTTGTCATCAACCTTGAACACGCTGGTGGTGCATATATGTAGCTGTGCCGTAGTCACGGCTGTCACTTCATCTGGGTCGCTCGATCGCAGCAGGTTGACATTGCATACGGATAAATTTTTGGGTCCTACAATGGACACCAATGTGCATATGTAAAGTGTAGAACTTGTTGGACTGTGTCCATCTGGCCAGTGGGTTTGACTGCTGCTGTATGTTCAGCAATCACGGATGTCTGTTTGAGTACCCATATTATGTAGTGCTACGACATCCGGGTTTTCTACACTGAACCCAAATGGTGTACATCCAATGATGCAGGCTAACAATTGCTTTAACTAATCCTCAGATATCCCATTAGGACATTCCGCCTCTGTATTGTCAAATTAACACCACCAAAACATGTAGATCCTATTAATTCATTGAAGGATGTTCTTTATATGTGGAACGCCATAGCTTAACCATCCTATAACCTTCCTAGTTGACGTTGTTGGTGTGCCATTAGTATGTGTTCCGCAGGTCGCCCATTTGTTCCGCGGTATGGGCGAGTGATCCCCATTCTCTTGCTGGCAGATTGAGTGCTGTAATGCCGGTATTACGCGGCGGTCTGACTTTGTATGTGGAGTCTCTACTGTAGTCCCTATCTGTATTCCCTGTGTTTTGCCTTACTACAGCTGTGTGATTCCACCAGGTTTGCAGTTATGGGTGCCATCTTGGCGTCGTTTGTCCATCCATGGGAACTGCCTAATGGACACTGGTATAGGGCTGTACACATTTCACAGCTGCATTTAGCATTCTCCGGTGGATGATTTGCATTATTAGTGGGGAGTAACGCATGTGCTATACCCACATCCCTCCCACGGGGCGGGACAATGGATTATCTGCCAATCAACACCGAGCCCCATTTCTGCATACCCACGATCCCATGGCTGCAACCCTCGATGGTACCCATTGCACATCCTTCATGTGTGCGGGAATGGGATGTGGACACACTTCTATGGACTCGGCAATCTGGGGATTTCTGTTCATATGTCCTGCATTTCATGGACACTTGTCATCAACCTTGAACACGCTGGTGGTGCATATATCTAGCTGTGCAGTAGTCACGGCTGTCAGTTCTTCTGGGTCTCGATCGCAGCCGGTTGACATTGCGCACGGATACATTTTTGGGTCCTACAATGGACACCAATGTGCATATGTAAAGTGTAGAACTTATTGGACTGTGTCCATCTGGCCAGTGGGTTTCACTGCTGCTGTATGTTCAGCAATCACGGATGTCTGTTTGAGTACCCATATTATGTAGTGCTACGTAACCGGGTTTTCACCACTGAACCCAAATGGTGTAATTCCAATGATGCAGGCTAACAATTGCTTTAACTAATCCTCAGATATCCCATTAGGACATTCCGCCTCTGTATTGTCAAATTAACACGACCAAAACATGTAGATCCTATTAATTCATTGAAGGATGTTCTTTATATGTGGAGCCATAGCTTAACCATCCTATAACCTTCCTAGTTGGCGTTGTTGGTGTGCCATTAGTATGTGTTCCGCAGGTCGCCCATTTGTTCCGCGGTATGGGCGAGTGATCCCCATTCTCTTGCTGGCAGATTGAGTGCTGTGTGCGCCGGTATTACGGCGGTCTGACTTTGTATGTGGAGTCTCTACTGTAGTCCCTATCTGTATTCCCTGTGTTATGCCTTACTACAGCTGTGTGATTCCACCAGGTTTGCAGTTATGGGTGCCATCTTGGCCGTACGTTTGTCCATCCATGGGAACTGCCTAATGGACACTGGTATAGGGCTGTACACATTTCACAGCTGCATTTAGCATTCTCCAGTGGATGATTTGCATTATTAGTGCGGAGTAACGCATATGCTATACCCACATCCCTCTCACGGGGCGGGGCAATGGATCATCTGCCAATCAACACCGAGACCCATTTCTGCATACCCACGATCCCATGGCTGCAACCCTCGACGGTACCCATTGCACATCCTCCATGTGTGCGGGAATGGGATGTGGCGCACTTCTATGGACTCGACAATCTGGGGATTTCTGTGCATATGTCCTGCATTTCATGGACAGTTGTCATCAACCTTGAACACGCTGGTGGTGCATATATGTAGCTGTGCCGTAGTCACGGCTGTCACTTCATCTGGGTCTCCCGATCGCAGCAGGTTGACATTGCAGACAGATAACTTTTGGGTCCTACAATGGACACCAATGTGCATATGTAAAGTGTAGAACTTATTGGACTGTGTCCATCTGGCCAGTGGGTTTGACTGCTGCTGTATGTTCAGCAATCACGGATGTCTGTTTGAGTACCCATATTATGTAGTGCTACGAAACCGGTTTTCTCCACTGAACCCAAATGGTGTGATTCCAATGATGCAGGCTAACAATTGCTTTAACTAATCCGCAGATATCCCATTGGGACATTCCCGCCTCTGTATTGTCAAATTAACACGACCAAAACATGTAGATCCTATTAATTCATTGAAGGATGTTCTTTATATGTGGGTACGCCATAGCTTAACCATCCTATAACATTCCTAGTCGACGTTGTTGGTGTGCCATTAGTATGTGTTCCACAGGTCGCCCATTTGTTCTGCGGTATGGAAGCGAGTGATCCCCATTCTCTTGCTGGCAGATTGAGTGCTGTGTATGCCGGTATTACGCGGCGGTCTGACTGTGTATGTGGAGTCTCTACTGTAGTCCCTATCTGTATTCCCTGTGTTTTGCCTTACTACAGCTGTGTGATTCCACCAGGTTTGCAGTTATGGGTGCCATCTTGGCTGTACGTTTGTCCATCCATGGGAACTGCCTAATGGACACTGGTATAGGGCTGTACACATTTCACAGCTGCATTTAGCATTCTCCGGTGGATGATTTGCATTATTAGTGTGGAGTAACGCATATGCCATACCCACATCCCTCACACGGGGCGGGACAACGGATCATCTGCCAATCAACACCGAGACCCATTTCTGCATACCCACGATCCCATGGCTGCAACCCTCGACAGTACCCATTGCACATCCTCCATGTGTGCGGGAATGGGATGTGGACGCACTTCTATGGACTCGACAATCTGGGGATTTCTGTGCATATGTCCTGCATTTCATGGACAGTTGTCATCAACCTTGAACACGCTGGTGGTGCATATATGTAGCTGTGCCGTAGTCACGGCTGTCACTTCATCTGGGTCTCTTGATCGCAGCCGGTTGACATTGCATACGGATAAATTTTTGGGTCCTACAATGGACACCAATGTGCATATGTAAAGTGTAGAACATGTTGGACTGTGTCCATCTGGCCAGTGGTTTTGACCGCTGCTGTATGTTCCCCAATCGCGGATGTGTGTTTGACTACCCATATTATGTTGTGCTACGAAACCCATGTTTTACTACGATTAACCCAAATGGTGTTAATCTAATGCTGCAGGTAGGCAACTGCTTTAAGTAATCCTCAGAAGGCCCAGTAGGACATATACGCCACTGTATTGTCAATATAACACAGCCAGAACATGTAGACCCTATTAATTCATTGAAGGATGTTCTTTATAAGTGGGAACGCCAGTGTTTAAACATCCTATGACCTTCCTAGTTGACGTTGTTGGTGTGCCATTGGTATGTGTTCCACTGGTCGCCCATTTGTTCCGCAGTATGGCAGCGAGTAATCCCCATGTTGTTGCTGGCAGATTGAGTGCTGTGTACGCCGGTATTACGGCGGTCTGGATTTCTATGGGGAGTGTCTACTGTAGTTTCCATCTGCATTTCCTGTCTTATGCCTTACTGCAGCTGTGTAATTCCACTGGGCTTGCAGGTATGGGTGCCATCCTGGTCGTAGGCTTGTCCATCCATGGGGATTGCCTACTGGACACTGTTATGGCCTGTACACATTCCACACCTGCATTTAGCATTATCCAGTGGATGCTTTGCATTATTAGTGGGGAGTAGGTCATGTGCTACACCCACATCCCTCCCACGGGGCGGGACAATGGATTATCTGCCAAACAACACCGAGCCCCATTTCTGCATACCCAAGATCCCATGGCTGCAACCCTCGACAGTACCCATTACACATCCTTCATGTGTGCGGGACTGGGATGTGGACGCACATGTATGGACACGTCGATCTGGGGATTTCTGTTCATATGTCCTGCATTTCATGGACACCTGTCATCAACCTTAAACACGCTGGTGGTGCATATGTCTAACTGTGCCATAGTCATGGCTATCGCGTCATCTGGTGGACGGTAACGGCTGGATGGAATTCTGTTAGGATAAATTTTTGGGTCCTACAATGGACACCAATGTGCATATGTAAAGTTAGATGTTGCTGGACTGTGTCCAACTGGCCAGTGGTTTTGACTGCTGCTGTATGTTCCCCAATCGCGGATGTCTGTTTGACTACCCATTCTACGTGGTGCTACGTAAACCAGGTGTTTTAGAACTGAGAACAAATGGTGTACATCCAAAGATGCAGGTTAGCAATTGCTTTAAATAAACCTCAGACGTCCCAATAGGAAATATCCGTCACTGTATTTTCAACATAACACCACCAGAACATGTTGATCCCCTATGTATTCATTGAAGCATGTTTTCTTTATAGGTGGGAACACCATAGTTTACATATCCTACTTGACGTTGTTGGTGTGCCATTAGTATGTGTTCCACAGGTCGCCCATCTGTTCCGCAGTATGGTAGCAAGTGCTCCCCATTTTGTTGCTGGCAGATTGAGTGCTGTGTATGCCGGTACGGCGGTCCAACTTTGTATGGGGAATGTCAACTGTAGTCCCTATGTGTATTTCCTGTGTTATGCCTTACTGCGGCTGTGTAATTCCACCGGGTTTGCAGTTATGGGTGCCATCTTAGTCGTACGCTTGTCCATCCATGAGAATTGCCTACTGGACACTGGTATAGGGCTGTACACATTTCACACCTGCATTTAGCATTCTCCGGTGGATGCTTTGCATTATTAGTGGGGAGTAAGGCAGGTGCTACACCCACATCCCTCCCACGGGGCGGGACGACGGATTATCTGCCAAACAACACCGAGCCCTGTTTCTACATACCCAGGATCCCTTGGCTGCAACACTCGACAGTACCCATTACACATCCTTCATGTGTGCGGGACTGGGATGTGGACGCACTTCTATGGACTCGGAACTCTGGGGATTTCTGTGCATATGTGCTGCATTTCATGGACACTTGTCATCAACATTAAACACGCTGGTGGTGCATATGTCTAGCTGTGCCGTGGTCACGACTCGCTTCTCCTGGTTGGACGATGAAGGCTGGCAGGTATTCCGTACGGGACAATTTTTGGGTCCTACAATGGACACCAATGTGCATATGTAAAGTGTAGAGCTTGTCAGACTGTGTCCATGTGGCCAGTGGTTTTGACTGCTGCTGTATGTTCACCAATCGCGGATGTCTGCTTGACTACCCATAGTGTGTAGTGCTACAGAAACCAGGTTTTCCAAAACCGGAACCAAATGGTGTACATCCAATGATGCAGGTTAACAACTGCTTTAATTAATCCCCAGAGGTCCCAGTAGGGAAGTATCACCACTTTATTGTCGGAATGACACCACCATAACAGGTAAATCATGAGCACTTTGGCCCAGTCTTACCGGCCATTTGCAAGTGTAATTAGCAGCCACGTGTCAATACATGTATAATAATACATATTGTAATACTGACGTTAATCTATGTTATTTGGACAATGGCTTCTGCTATTGACATACGTTGCTGTGGGTGTTGCCGGTTACCATACACATGGCTTTCTCAAAGGCCGAATTCACAATTCTGAACACTACTGTGGTCTCCTTTAAGGACCCTGAGCCAGTGGTCAACATTACTCAAGCCACTGCATCACTTACATATGCCTTCTACCGGCACCTACAGGACTGCATGGATCAGGCATTCCCTTACCCAACTGTGGTTCATTGTACCAATGCCAAGCATCCAGTGTGGTGTACCCCAGCCATACACAAGCTGTACAACGAGAGGAGGTGGCTACTACAAGGCAGAGCAGACACCTTGTGAGGTATGACACCCTTGCTCATTATATGTGAAGAGCTACAGGCTGTCATGACATAGTCCGGGGCAGGTTCCACAGATATATCTCCAAGGACTCGGCAGACAATCATACGGCCTTC
This sequence comes from Protopterus annectens, assembly GCF_019279795.1. Lineage (NCBI taxonomy): Eukaryota > Metazoa > Chordata > Ceratodontiformes > Protopteridae > Protopterus > Protopterus annectens. The sequence goes on from NC_056739.1 coordinate 632,426,632, forward strand.
ATTTGCTATGCTGGACACCTGGGAGGTAACTCACACATATGCTCTGACTGGGTTCACAATGATGTGGAGTTTACTGAACATACACACATTGCCAACATACAGGCTGACAGGTTCGGTGAAGACATCTCCACCCCCCACACATGGAGAGATGTCTGTACCAGCGGTCTGTGGTCCCCGAATGTTCTGTAACACACGGGTGGGACATGCTCTCTCCAGGGTAGTGAACACAGCATCCATGGGACCAGCTGGTGTCCCGACTGTGTACTCCGTGATCTCATTGAGGAATTAGACCCACAGTTAGGACAGCTGTTTATTCTTAGCCTCACCTCGGGTAACGTACCCAAGTTGTGGCGCACGGCAACTGTAGTCCCACTTCACAGGGCCAGTGCCTCCACTGACCCTGGTTATTACCGTCCCATTACCATGAGAAGACTTATCTGCAAAGACATGGGGAGGGATCATACTGCGACCCGTAGATGACGATATAGGGGACCTGCATACTTTGCATCCAACCCAGTTTGGCTTGGTCAGGGGCGGTTCATGCGTTTAAATCCTGGTTGACGTTTTAGGGACAGTCACCGAGACCATTGATGGGGGTCATGCAGTCCATACAGCCTACCTCGACCTGGCAAAGGCCTTCAACACAATACCCCCCTCGGGTATCATTGATAAACCCATCGGCTTGGATGTGAACACTTACATCGCAGGATGGGTTGCAAACTGGCTAGGTGACACGACCCACGCGGTCATAGTTGCTGGCAGCATGTCGGACTTACTGCCTGTCACAGGCGGTGTCCCACGGGGCTCTGCCCTGGGTCCACTCTTTTTCTACATCTACATTTCCACAGTACAAGCACACACAGGGGTGTTATGGCTGACATTGTTTGTAGATGACTGCGAACCGGGTGCCATAGTGGGACGGACATCTGACACAGATATCCTTCAAAGGGGCCTCCCAGATATGGATATCTGCTGTCAGGGACATGGCCTACAGCTAAATGCCAGGTGATGCATAGTCATACCCGTCGGGAAGAACGGGGTCACCCCTGTCCAGCATATGGGTGGCAGTCCACTGAGCACGGGGGGAATTACCAGGGATCTGGGGACCCAGGTTGTCAGTCACCATTCGTTCGACACACACATTGCTATCGTGGTTCGGTAGAACTTCTACATTGCCCACCTGCAGGGATTCACATCTAGATCAGGGTAGGTCATCATCTCCTTGTACTCATTACTTGTTACACCTATGATTGAGTACATTGCCCCATTCGGAGGGTATCTGACCTGACACCTACAGCAGCTGGGAAGGCCCCATAGGTTAATCGTCAGACAGATGCAGGGTGTCAGGGATTTGTGTTATGCTGCCCCACTGTAAGGACTCCTGCTCCATTCAGTCACATACCTCTTGTTCAGTGTTGACCTGTGCCTGACATACGAGGCCATGTCGACCCATATTTGATGACTATGCTTCACCTACTGGATCTACATCCCTCGGAATCACAAGGGCAGGTGACGTGAACCTTGACACGGTCATTAATAGGATGTGTTGGGGTGACACATACATCACCCAGACACTCACTATGCTGTGGATCTACATCACAGTACATGTGAGGCAGAGAACCTTGCTAGCCTTGTTCGAGGGGGATCTTGTCCGTTGGATGGGGGATTGCAGATATACCCCAGGGATTACATCATTGTCACTGCTTGACAGAGGTACAGCAATATAATAGGCATTTTATCTCCGGACCGGAGGGTTGGCAAAGGAAACCTAACTATGGCCTAGGGTTATGGCTGCCCTTGGGTAGATAGCCTACTCTATACCTATGGACCTATGAACCTATGTTCATAGTTTGTCCCATTCACACTTGTCTATCCCCTATCCTCTTTCTCATGTGTATATTTCTGTGGCACGTGATTGAACTCTGTATTACCTGCAGGTATGCTGTCTACAGTGCACATACGTCACGGTTGATTACAGTGTATCTGTGTACCTACCTCTATGATACTGAGGACTGCCACACATCCTTCACAGCATTACATGCATATGTCCATTTTATTATTCTTTGGCCTACGGGGGGGTGTTAAGGCAATGGTTACACGTGCTCCTGTTTGTGCGCACGTCATGGTGGTCTTTGACCAGCCTCCGTTGCTGTCGTGGGATGGACGGTAGTGTTGGTGTGTGTTTGGCATGTGTTTTCACTGCCGGTACATCTGTGGGAGGTGGGGTTGGCACATGTTCCTCTTTGCAGGGGGCCCCATCCTGGACCTTTGTGTCATGCATCTACACTTGGCACATGCCATATGTCCTGTGCTATTCCCACAGTCGTGTATGCCTTCATGCATTACTACTGCATGTTACTGGCTGTTTGTATGTGGTACACATGGCTATTATGATGGATGGCTTGGCCTATTCCCATGCTATGACATACCCATCCATCCAGGCATATGCATGTTATTCCGTCCTTTGCGTTGGCCGTGGGTGTTTGGCCATCCGGCAATGCTACTGTCAACATGTGATGTCCCACCTTCCCCTTCTGTGCCTGTGGCACCCTGTTAGGGCGTCCTGTTTGGTAGGCAGATGTTCCGCTATATGTGTTGTGTTTGACATGTCTGCATAGCTAATCATCGGTACGGTGGCTGAACATACCGCCTTGTCCAGATGTGTACAGTTATGTGCACCGTGGCGTGTGCACGCCTATGGGGTTTCGACAGGTCCATACCACATGCGGGATGTACACATTCTGCCGACACATTCACATGCAGCCATTTGGATATCTGTACCTGAGGTGGGTTGTTAACATGTGGGGTACATATTTGCCCGCGTGGCACTGCCTAAGACAATACTTCTTACCACATTTCAGGTATGCCCATTGTGTGTAGGTGTGTAGCTGCGCAAGGCTGCTAGCTGGGTTGGGTGCACGGTCGTACATGGGTGCGGGTTACATGCTATGACGGGGCTATTGTGTATTACATTTGCATGCATGAGTTCTGCTTCTGGATATTACGCTTAGACATACGCCATCCTATGTGTATGCGACGAGCATGTTGCTGGGTGTGGTACATGTTGCTATGCACATGTTTGCCTGTGTTTAGGGTATCTTGTTTCCTTCTTGTTGTTATATCGACACGGCTACCCGGCTGTGTACTCTCACTACTGCTGGTGACCATGCCCATGCCGTTACTTCTATGTCGGTGCGGCATGCTGACATGCTGCGGTACACCTTCACTGGGTATGCCCACTGACAGTGCATTGCAGGACGGACACGGTATTATGCGTATCCTTTGTTCCTTGGACAGGTACACTTAGGGCTTCGTGGGTTAATGTTTGGTTCTCTGTTTTGTTGGGATGGGTACTATGTTGCATTGTCTGCGTACGTTTCCTTCTCCATGGGCCCTGGCTGGTGCGGTTACTATTACGGGCGGCCTGTGGAAGTCAGCACTTTAGGTTGCTCATCGCCTGCCGGCTTGGCCACGCCTCTGGACGCATCCTACTTGGGCTCTCTCACGTGCCCTACGCATGTGTCTGTGGTTGCGGCGCGCACTCATTACTATGCATATGGTGCTGCTACGCCGACTATTCACTGCACCGCCGGCGCAAGCCTTACACCGGCCTTGCGCCGAGCTTCATGAATCCCGGGGATTGTTTATTTTAGTCACTGCACTTTCTGCCATGCCTTTTATGTAGGCATGAGTAACAGACAACTCAAAGACAGGGCGCTGGAACATCAGAGAGAAATTAGAAACAAGAGAGACACCAATGTCCTTGCTAAGCATATTATGTGCCATGGACAGGAACATCATTTTAAATTCCTTGTGCTAGAGATAATTCCTGAGAGTTTAAGAGGGGGAGTTCTTAGGAATCGCACAGAATCTGCAGAGCAAAAATGGATTCTGTCTCTTAATGCTGATAAAATACCAGGTCTTAATGAAGTTGTCTCTCTTAAGCCTTTTTTAAAAGCTAGACCTCTCAAACAGTGAGTATAGGATTGTTTTTTATACATATACATATTTTTATATGTATTTTTTTATCTTTTTTAAATGTTTCATTTGCCTGCTTTCTTGTTGTGACATTTTTCTCTTAGATAATTGATGCTTTTATCACTGCTTTAATTGACTAATTAACTTATGGTATTTAACTGCATTTGTTACTAGTTTAGAATAGTCTGATGAAGCGGTGAGAGCACACCGTGAAAGCGCTTACTCTCTTTTGTGTGCATTAAAGTTTATTGTTTTACCTTCAGCTGTGTTAGCTTCGGTACTTTTTTGGTTTTCTTAGTAGTTAAAAGTGTTTTGCCTTAGGGGCTTGCTTGCTGAAACACAGTTGTGTGTGTTATGTGTAATGGTTTCTATTTGCATAGTAGTGTGTTCACGTTGTTTACATTTGGGAGGTCTCTGATCTTTTGGTAGCCTTCTAGTGAGTACCTCTGCATATGTGGGTCTATGTGTCATGTCTGTAGTTTGTGTGACAGTTGAAGAGTGTGTACTGACAAGCTGTTTGGTATCTGGTTTGTTGGTACATGAGAGAAGTGATTCCAATTTCATAGTGTACTTACATCTCTCATATTGGGTATTTGTTTACTGTAGGAGTAAGTGGTTGCCAGTGTACATGAGCCAATTACTACATTGCCTCAGTATTCCAATGTCAATCAGGCTGGCTGGAGAAATGACAGAAAACTGCCTATCCATTATATCAGGTTTTTACAGTATGTGCTAAAAGGAAAGGGAGAGGGCTAGTTTGACTAGTTTTTCCACTAGGACACACAAAGGTTGTTCAATTGAAGGATGTGGATGATAGATGTGGCATTACTGCTCCATAAGCAACTGAGTTGCCTGTAGTGCAGCAGGGAAGCTTGTGAGAGTCCCACAGACATATGTCTAGCTAAAATTGTGTTTCAAGGTGGTTGCATCTATACCGGACACCATTAACCCCTGTTGCATGGTGCGCACATGACAGTCTTAAATACAGGTAAAATTAAACACTTTTAAGCTAAACTATGAATAGAAAAGCACACAATGAACCTTCCTCCAGCAAGTCCCAGCTTTGACAAGGCTGGATCTACACTGTTCTACCACAGAGGTGCAGGGGATCCCCTGTTAATGTAAGATAGCTAGATTAGTGCTCATGTGTAACAAAAACAGACCAGATTCAGCAGATTTGAATCTAGCTTTTGCTGTCTACGCCAATAATGCAGTTGAAAACATATGCAGAAAATAATGCAGCCACAACAGTAAAAAGGCAGAAATAATGCAGTAATCAGACACAATGCAGTTTTTAAAAGTACAATAGAAACACAAAGTATACTTATTTGTTTGATTTTTGTCATGGATGACTTAGATTAATACAGAATCACTCTGGACCCCTAGCAAAAAATGCCAAATAACAAGCAGCTCCAGTTTCTTTTTCCATATCATAATACTCTCCCCTAGATTCAATAAACTCTGTGAAGGAATAGTGCTATTCCTACACGGAGTGAACCGTATCCATTTCCACTCTAGCTTTAAACAGCAGTGCACCTTGCATATTCATGAAGGCACGCTACTGTTAAGGCTAAACAGACACAAACACTGTTGAGTGCAGGGGGTGTGCTTAAGTATTGCATGCACATCTAACACATCCTCTGCACTCAGAAAGAGCCATACAGCAGTTTTCAAATGCTTTTCAGTGTCTGCAGTCACTGAAATGAAATAAAATAGTAAAACACTGTCCACAGACACTGAAATAAATAGGAAATCAAGAAATTAATACAGAAGGTGTGTGACAGCTTCTGTCATACACCCCCTGCATTGTCAAAGTGCCGTACAGAACTTTCCAAGTGCTTTCAGTGTCTGCGGACACTGAAAGCAGGAAGTCTGGATAGGAAGCAATGCAGGGTGTGTGTGACAGGTAATGTCACACACCCCCTGCATTGTCAAAGTGCCATACAGCATTTTGCAAGTGCATTCAATGTCCACGGACACTGAAAGCAGCTATTACAATAAGAAGCAATGCAAGGGGTGTGTGACAGGTACTGTCATGCACCCCCTGCATTGCAAAATAGCCATACCACCATACCCCTCAACTGTACATGTTTTTTCAGAATGCCCAGATGCCTGCCTCATATACCTCTCAACCTTCTAGAGCAAGAAATCTGTAGAAAGCCATAAATAATTAGGGGACAAAGGCCTACAAATAGGGACACTTTTTAAATTTTGCTCATACAAACTTGGAAAGCTGATAGAATAACAGGTTTTGCATTTGCACAAATTTTCTGAAGGGTATGAAGTCTGAAACTCAAATGTCTGTCATTATCCCCTGACTTAAACCCTGAGTGATCTGCCAATGATTTTCTAGAAAACGGCACTTATATGAGAAATGAACCATAAATATGAGGCAGAAATCTGGACATTCTGCAGAAATCTATGCTGCATCATAGTTTTGGTGTGTTCCCCAAACATGTGTCCCTACTTGGCAAATATCAGAGGATGTGAGTCATTAAATAATGACAAACATTGGAGTTTAAGACTCCACATCTGTCTGTAAAGTCATGCTAATGCAAAGTGCATTATTCTAACAACTTTCTAAGTTTGTAAGAGCAATATTTAAAATCTGTCCCTATGTGTCCCCTTACAATTTCCCTTACTGTGACTGACAAGGAGTACAGATACATGTAAATAAAGTGGGATTATTCATTTATTTTGTTTTTTACATTCTAAGGTATGTTTAAGCGTAGCTGACCAGGTGTGGTGTTAGGTCCCTCTCTTCAGCATTGCTTAAACATCTCATAGCAGCTAAATAGAAATATATAGCCAAAACCTCAATGACGAGATACTATAGTGGTTAGAGTCCCAGCTTTGCATGCAGGCGTTCAAAGGTCAAATACCAAGACAGGCACTTTATTTTTTACATGGGAAAGCACTGTTAAAATTTTTTATGTTAAATTATGTAGTAATTAATATTTGTTACCCAGGGTAGTGTAGCAGGTCCATAATGGAAGTGTGGGTGCATATAATATATGAAAGCACCCATGTATATACAAGTGTCCCATACAGTATAGTCACACCCCAAGGTAATGTAATGAAAGCACATAGTGGGATGTCATGTAAAGTAAATCATATACACTTAATAATATGTCAGTAATTAATGAATCTACAACCCTGATATTGTCTAAAATGAAAACTGAGCAATGCTACATACTGCGCAGCTATACTTAGTGCGTGTAAGCATTGCTTAAATGTGAATGCTAAGCAGCAATTAGCTCAGCTAAGTGGATTTGCACACTTGTAAGCAGTGCTCAGCATTTGCCCATTTAAGTGCTGTTCAACTCAGCTTAGTGGATTTGTGCACTGCTTAGCTGAGCTTAGTATTTTCAACAATGGTCCAATTACATCAGTGCAGGGTACCCCTTCTCTGTCAACTATGTAACCCTGACATGTACAAGCCCCCTCCAGTAATGTAGCCATTGTCCTCCCAGTCTGCCCCACACCATTACAGGTTGGCAGTCTAATAGGTATGCATGTGTTACAGAAATTATGGGCCATAGGTATATGTAAAGTGAGGGCAGATCTGAAGAGTACTGAGTAGTACCGTTGTGAAAAATGGAAGCCTATACAGTTGTTAATGGACTTTTTTCTCTCCACCTACTCCTCATCTGCATCAATAATTATTATTCATATACTACGGGTATGTTGTTCTCAAGACCTATTGTTGGGACGTGTTCTATTATTGTTCATATATTTACTTGGTTGCATATTAATATAGCTTGTTCAAATACTATTATTGGTGGCCTATTGCCATCAATCTAACTTGCATGCTGTTAATAATGCTTACTGTTGTTCCATTTATGCATGTGTTCTGTTTGCTATGTAACTGTTTTAAATCTGTTGGTTTGGGTTTATTGGACCATCCATGCATGCTGTTATAACTAATTTTGAAATGTTTTGTTCATGACTAACCAATATATCTTGGATAACCTCAGTACTATAGCATGTTTGGGAAGGCAGATCCCCATGGATCCACCTGTCCTGCCCCATCTGGCCATGACACTCTGCCCCAGCACGTCTGGGTCCCAACCTGGAATTTCCTCATCTGGTCCTGCACCACCTTCAGGTGGAACTGCCTCAGTGGATGGAGCCCATCCCCCCCTGGGTGCAGGTGCAGAGAGGGCCCTGTCACCTGCTGCAAGTTCTGGGATATGGTGCGCAGTGTCATCCTCACAGAGTTGGATGGATGGCTGTGCCAGATGGAGGGCTGCTTGGCACACCTGGAGGGGCAGGCTGCCCTTTCTGTCCAGCCCCCAGCACAGCCTTCAGGGCCATGAAGGTGCAGTCACTGCCCATGGATGGGGACCTTAGTTCCACTGTATCCCTTTGGGGGCTCATGGGATACAGATTCCCAACCACCCTCCCCGTCAAAGATGTTTACCCCCCTCATGTGTCATATACCACCCCGTCTGCTGTCTTGTCTGTCTGTCTGTGAATGCAACCTATCCTACCCAACCTACCTCCCCAAACATACCTACAGCTCTTCCCCAACATCCCACACTCACTGTAAAAAAAAGTGCATCTGTCCCGCGAAAAATCATTGCCCCATACATAGCTGTACATTTCGCCCCATGTACAGTGAAATTAATCAATCTACCCAAACATTATTCTACAAATGTCTGTTGCCAACCCCTCTCCCCGTGGGGTGTGAGGCTGTAAATTGCTATTTCTACACGTTATTCACAGCTGTTGCTGCAGAAGAAATGTAGAGCTATGGTTCTTTCCTACACTCATCCTGCACATCCCTAGCTAGTTTTCCTAATGTTTTACCCCCTGCTTGCCCCATTTCACCACTCTCCTATCACCCTTTTTTCTTTTCTTTAATTAAAATTAGCGCAAGTGTAAGCGATGATAAGTGAAGCTAAGAGGACTTAACCGTCTGTTAGCATCGTTTAGCTTCATGCAAAACCACGCAAACCTGCTTACAACTGCTTAAAAGTGCTTTAATCACTCTGTCTCCATCAGCTCGTGTTCTACCCAGCAACAAAATAATCAGCCCTGTCACACCACTAACCCAGGATGCTGAGCACTACAATCACAGCAACATACCACTACACCATCTGAGCTGTGAGATTTGTAATACTTTTACAAACATATCATGCATTATGGTCATTTAACATTAATGAAAAAAGTCATCACTACCAAGTCTTGAACCCAGGACCCTGTGCACTACAAAATGTCAATGTTGCAAACGTCAATAGCTTAAATGTTCAAAAACAAGTTAGTTTCGTCTTTAAGGACGTCGCACACACGATGTCAGGTATTTAAACAGACTAAAAGAAAAGCTTGTTCTAGGAAGCTGCTACAGTGATATTTCCTAGCAGCAATTAGAAATACAAATATTATATTATAAATACTTTAAATATTTAATACCTGGTGGTATAATTCCTTTAGAATAACACTTGGTAAATCAGTACCTGATATACTTATAAACTTATACAACAGCCAAACACTTTAGTCTCTGATTTCTGCTATGGCATGTTTGGTGTATGTTGCTGTTCAAATCTACAGATATTGTCACAGTGTATGATGTGCTACTACATTATTATGCAGCTCAATTTTTTTTTGTTTCTCATTGTTGGAATACTGCATATGTTTATGTTATAACGTTACATAGTTTGTTGGTTCTCAATATCGGATGATTGTCTATTAGGAAATGTATATTGTTTTAAACAGCACAAAAGCACTATGGCAACAGAGGATGTTCCTGTTAACTCATTAAATCCAGAACTAACGTGTGGGATGGAAGAAATCAAAAAATAATTCACTAGTGCATTTGCATGCTGTCATTTTGTTTGCAGTGCTCATGTCACTCTCTAGGGACTCACAGGATTTCCAAACTCTTTTTTCGAAATTATTATCAACAACTGGACATCGACATGTCATTGTCGACCATGTGACCTACTTACTATTCATGAGGTCGATCAAACACTTCATGGTTCTCAACGGTCGCAATTCTGATTGTCGATTTTTTTATAGTAAACTATATATATATATATATATATATATATATACTGTTCCCCTTCAGAAGGTCAAATGGCTGAAATCTTGAAATGCATATGATCGAGACCATATGCTCGAAATTTCAGAAGCTCGACCTTCTGAATGGGGATCGGCATACAGCGCAGAATGGAAGATTTCCCTAGTGCGATTTCGGAGTTAGAATAAATAAGTAGCGGGGGTGTGGCGGATGCAGGGGGACTTGCCCCCCTGCAGAAACACTGTTTTGTGTTTTCTTGTTTTTTTTCTTTCCCTTTCTGAAGGTAGAGCTTCTGAAATTCGAGCATATGGCTTCAGCCATATGCGTTTCGAGATTTCAGCCGTTTGACCTACTGAAGGGGAACCATATACATATAACCAACCTCTTACTACAAGACATCTGCAAAAAGCCTGACAAAGTGGGGGGTTAAAGGGCAAACAATAGTGACATATTTGAAATATGGCTGTTATAGGCACGGAAGTCTGCTAGAGTAGCATGGTTTGATTTTGGGCTGGTCATAAAAGGTTTTTCTCGAATTTAAATCAGAAAGAGAAAACACTGTTAAATCAAATTAGGGGAGACAGATCTGTTCGTATTATGTCCCCAGATTAGGGAGGGGACATTGTTATATTTAATTCTAATGATTACATCAATAGTATGTAAGAATTACTATTTAATGAAAATAATTATCTCCAGGTATCTATTAACTAGATACATATTGCCTACCAACGTATAGACAGTTTTTTAGAGGAATTCCTATTGGACCAGCGTATTGATCAAGACATCTATGATTTGCTGATCAATTTACATCCCAAGGTCCCTGTTATATTTAGTATACCCAAAGTACACAAGAGTGTCTGTACACCACCTTTCAGACCTATAGTTTCTGCCAGAGTTTCTAGGACTCACAATTTTTCCATTTTTGTAGAGAATAAAATCAAACATATTATGGAAGGGCTTCTGCATCTCGTAAAGGACTCTTGGGAATTTTTAGGCCAACTTAGTCAGGACATTTGGAGTTCTGATTTAGTTTTTTTTACTATAGATGTCAAGGATTTATTTACTTGTATTCCTAGACAGGAAGGCATGGAATACTTTGAAGAAATTTTATTTCTTGACTCTATTCTGACACATGATGAGGTTACACTTATATGTGAATTGATGGCTATCATATTGGACCATAATTACATATATTGTGAAGGCCAATATTACCAGCAAGTTTCCAGATTGGCCATGGGAGTAGTGTGTGCTTCGGTATATACAAATATAGTACTTCTGGGATGGGAACTTCATTACATATTTAATAGTAGTTGGTGGGCTAATCATATACTATTATATAATAGATATCTGGATGATATTTTTATTTTATGGAAAGGAGAAAAGGACAAAATCCCCACATTTATAGAATATTTAAATGGCATTACTCCCTTTCTAAAATTTACATTTTCTTATGATGAGAAAGAGATACCGTAACTGGATACCTTAATTTCTCTCACTTCCCATGGTTTCAAGTCTAGGGTGTTTTTCGTAAAAGTACTTTTTGTAATTCCTATTTGTATTTTAGTAGCCATCATCCATTTTCAAAAAAGAAAAGCATTATCAAGGGGCAAGCCATATGTATTGCACGTATGACCTCTGATTTGGATGATGTCAGAAATTAATTTATGTTAAGGGATATGTTTATTGAGATGGCGTACCCTAGAGATATGATTGATTCTATACTGGATGGGGTTTATTATGAGTGGCTTAAGAAGTACAAACCACTTTTAGGGGCAGGAGCCTTATTACAGTCCTGTTTGGGTAAAAAAGGTTCTCCCTCTATACCTGTCAATTATACACAAGCTTGTATAGTTCAACATAGTGTTCTATCTAAAGATATTAAAAGGATTTTACAAAGGAACTGGAGTATTTTTAGGATGAACCAGGATATATACCATGCAATGGGGGACTAACTTTTTTTTAGCATCAAAGTTAAAGAACTAGTAGAAACTCCTATTACATATAGCGACCATAATATTGGAAAAGGTACCAGGAGTGTGGTTGTTGTCCACAGTGTGGTTACATTTTTAGGGAATCTAATGTGGTGTTAAGTGACAAAATGAGAACCTGCATCTATTTTAGACATGGCAACTGTAACACCCAGAGAATAGTTTATCTGGTATTATGTGACACTTGTCCAGGATTTTATGTTGGGAAGACCGAAAGATCTTTAAAATGAAGAATTTATGACCACATGTATGAATTAAAAAATAAAAAGACACTAACGCATTATTTAGGCATTCCTTGGATTGTGAGAACTTTCATGGTTTTAAATTTGGCATCCTGGACAGTGTTCACATAAAGCCTAGTGGTGGGGATTGGAAAAATCAGCTTTGCAAGAAGGAACTTTTGTGGCAACAGGATTGCTGCCAATTTCTCCCCTGGCCTAAATGATACTATATCTATTGTTCCAGCTTTCAAGGATAGAACAATAATTAAATAGTGGGGATATTAATATTGTACCTTGTTATTTCCATAAAACCATTATTAAAAGACTAACAAGCTATAAAATAAATATTTATAACCTTTTGATGCTGGTTGACTGTATACTTTACTATTGTTCTGGTAACATTTCATTTATATATATTTAAAGTGAATTTTTAACAGTATTTTCCTGGTATAAATATATTTCATTTATTTTGTGGGTATACTTTTTAGTATGTTTTTTAACAACATTTATTTTTATACATCATCTACTGCCTCTTTAAAAATGTACTCATTGTTGACTTTTCAGCAAATTTAGTACCGTGTTATTTAATGATGAACCTGACTGTTGTTCTTAGTTCTGATTAAGTCATTGTTCCTTGATGAAAGCACTTAAGTACTGAATTGTGCTTTGTTGTTTTTTTCATTAAAAAGTGGAGTCCTGATAGTCACTGGGTGCCTGCTTTTGGGTTACTGGTGTCTTTTTGCATCCTGGAACTACCAGTGGATTTATATGGTTTGATTTAACATATATTTCCTGATAGATTCCAGTTCTGAAATACAAATGATTGTCATCATTTACTGATGTCAATGCTCACATCATCCCAGTGAATTTGTCAGAAACCCACAACTGTTATGGGGAACAGACCAAACATATGAGCTATGCATCTGGACAGTGTCTAGACATCTGGACAGTGGAGAGGTATGACTGCAGTCATGTAACAGAAGAGAAAAAACACTGAGAGCTGCCAACCATTTCACCCAGCACCTTCTGAACCACAGTAAGACCAGCACAACACTACCCCAAATCAGCTCTGGGGAATTACCCATGTATTTCCAAATATATCATACACTACAGGGATGCAATTGTAGGGAAAAGCAGACATTGGTGTGAAAATGTCCACCCACAACTATTTGCTGCACAGTCACAGCAACATACCACTACCCCAAATGAACTCTAGAGTATAACAACTGTTTGAACAAACATATCCCAATTGCCACACACTACACCAACATATACTGCCCCAACTCACAGTCTACTGGGAATCCTGAGGTGTTACAGGACATTTCTCAGTCTGCCCCTACAAACATATACATCTGATAGACCACCAGCAACTGTAGATGCATGCGCAGTCAGATAGAAAAGGATCTATGACACTCACATCTGCTACTCTTCTTACGCAGCCCAAGAAACATTTACACACAACACTGCTACACAATCTTAGCATTCTGTTAACAATGGCCAGACATACATAACTCTCAACTGTACATATTTCCACAGAATGCCCAAGGTATGGGACCATATTTATGGCCACTGCTGCATACCACTTCCGGGAGTCTGCTAAGTCACTGGGATATCAGGAGTGCAGTCAATAAATAATGATATACCATACTTCTGAACCTCTTACTGTACGACACTGGACAAAGCCTGACATACATGGGGGCAGGGGGAAAAGAGGGACATATCTCATATAATGGTGTTACAAACTGAAACAGTTACTGGTGTTACAGGGTTTGTTGTAGCATAACATCCCTGAAGGATATGATGTCTAAAACACTAATGGGTGTCTGCATTTACTAACTACAATCCTCACATTATCCTACTGATTTCTCAGAAAAAGAAATTGTTTGAGGAACAGATCAAACATAACAGGCAAACCTCTGGGCAGTCTGTGGACATCTGGACAGTTGAGAGGTATGTCAGAGACATATCACTGTCAGATGTCAAGTCACACAGAAAATGCATGTCCAGACAAACCCTGGTAATCTAGCAATCTTCTGTGTATAACAGCAGTACTTACAATCTGTACACAATTCCTGAGCTTTGTCCCACATTTTGGGTTGTCTCCACATTTATTGTTCTGAGAGGTATTTCCACCTACCATCTGTGAAGCTGTAGCCCTCACACCTCCATAATGTCTTCCATACAGGCAAGGAAAAGGGGCAAGGCCCACATGAAGGACTTAATTATAGCACTGTGTTGCTATGGCATTGGCTAATCGAAAGACAACACAGCTGTTCTGGATGCATGTAGCAAGTGGGAGACACCGATTGGTGTACAGGCCATCACTTGCTCATGAGCATTACCTACAAAAGGCAAGCTGCTGCCTATGCAACATAGGTCTGAAACCATCTACACAAAGACAGACTGCGACTACACAAACCTAAACATTTGCATTATTTTGAGGAAACTCTTCATCACTATAACAGCTATGTCAATCACTTAAGCTTGAAATGGAATTCAGAAGGGAGGATGCAATAATGTGAAATAGGAAGTTAAACACTAGGTCGCAACAAGACCTGTTGGACTCACATGCTGCTGTCCAGCAGCTATGGCCATTCCTGCTTTCCCTATCTGCAGTGACATGGATCACAGCTCTAGCCCCTGAGTCACCCCACCAAACGTCAGCTCATGTATGACTACTACTGGAGTGTCTGTTGTCCAATACTGGCTGTGACACTGCTAGGCCAGCTACCTGGGGTGTTGTAAATATTCATATGTCACCTGTGAATGATACTATGATATATATATATATATATATATATATATATATATATATATATGCTTGTCTTACAAATGTAAGAGACTTATATAAGGTATGTGCATAGTAAACAACAGGTGCAGAAGTGTGTGTTGAACTATATGTTATATACTGAGTCCATACCTGTCAACTGTCCAGAGTTTTGCAGACTGACCACATGTCTGTCTCATATTTGTATTCAGTACCTCATACAGTTGTGTATTGTCTGGTACATCACTGGCAAGCCATTAAAGACTGAAGTCATAACCTAGCAGCATATATTTGAATGTCAGATGTCATATCCTGTGGAGTAGACCTGTGAATGCAAAACCGTCTTTCCTGGCAACTACATGTGTTTCAGCTAGATTCATAAAGTATCACTATTTTCTGGCCTTTGCCCACCAGTGATGTGTGCCTTTGTGCAGATATCTTGCTCTAACAGGAGCTAGGTGTCTCAGCATGAAACCCCTATTAGTGCAAGTGTACCTTGTCCTGTTGACACCTGCTTTGCAGCTGTGGAGAGCACACTAACCTTGCCAGGTTACTCATCCCATTATACATTTAGACCCCAAATGGAGGGCTGAAAAGCCACAGGAGGTGGAGTTTTAAACATTATCATACATATACACACCTCCAGGCTGGCCAAACATTATGATGTATGGGAGACATCCCGAGTGCAGTTAACAGTTGACAAAACATTTACTCAAATAATAGCTAACTACAGACCTCCAACCATGACTCTGGACACCCACCACACCTATCGGGACTTGCTGGAATCTGTCAGGATTCAATTGTCTACCCTGCTTCTGGGTGACTTTAACTACCCAACCATAGTGTGCATGACCTATGCCACCTGAACATGAATGCAGAGATTCCTCAGCTTTGTCAATGGCAATGCAGTGGATCAGCTTGTCAACGCTCCTATGACAGGTAAACATATCATGTACCTGGTCCTAACCAACATGAGTAGCCACTGTAGCACTCCTACAGTGTTATCCTTCTTGGTAAGATCTGACCACATAGCCATCATTGTTCAGGTCACTATCTCCCCTGCCCCCCCTTGTCAGGGTCAAACAAAATAAACTTTACACAAATGTCTATAAATCTCCTCAGAGTAGGTAGAAGTAGCTTTACAGCCACCATCCCATCAGTTGGAACTAGCAGTAGTGTCCAAGCCCACACCACAATACTATGTGAGCACCTACATAGATGTATAGACTCAGCAATACCTGACAGGAAAACATCATCTCCCTCAAGGTAGGGTAAACATCCATGGTGGACAGCAGCAATACAAAAATACCATAATAGGTGGAAATAATTGCTGGACAGAGCCAAGACAGAGCAGGTGCCTTATTGGTAGCAATGTCACCTTGGTCTGAACAAGGAAATAAGGTCAGAGGTGAATTACCCTAAGGCTATCTTTGAGTGCAAATTGGACACATCCATCAAGGCCAATCACTAGGCCTTCCACACATATGTCTGCAATCCCAGAAGCAACACACAAATTTGCTCTGTAGTGGTGGTCAATAACACCACATACACATATGGCATAGATATAGTCAACCTGCTGCAGACAGGTGAAGTGTAAGCATCACCTCCCTGTCCCCTCATCGGTACATACATGTGCATGCACAGCACCTGCCCCCCTCCCCTCATCATCAGGAAGCAGGTCTGTAATGCCCTCTCAAAGGCAACACACTGAAGTCTCCATAGGCCTGATACCATCCCTGGCTGCATCCTACAAGAACTCGGGCATGAGCTCTTAGCTCCATTACACACTGTAGTCAACCAAAGCCTTTGCCCCAGTGTCATCACATTTGCACAGAGGACAGCCACTGTCATCCCTATAAAGAAAGGCAGAGCAATCCACTGACCCAGCCAATCATATGCACATCAACCTAACTAGCCTGCTCTGCAAGGACATGGAAGGCAATATTAAGGACATTATGAACAGGGACATCAGCAACATCAAAATGCCTGAGTCCACACAGTGTGGTAGTATTGTCAAAGGGAGGTCAGGCCTGTTAAACCTGATTGACTTCTCTGAAGTGGTCAACAAAAACAAGGACAAGGGGAAGATGGTGAACAATGCCTATCTTCACCTAGCCTAATTCTCTCACAATAATCCCCAGGCAGCCAGGATACATACGCCTACACAGATAGGCATCAACCTGTATGTTACCAGGTGGGTAGCCAACTGGCTCCATGATAGTACTCACTTGGTCAAAGTAGGGAACCATCTCTAGTAGTAGAGTCTTCCAGAGTGGTGTACCCCAAGGATCGGTCTGGGGGCCACTACTGTTTGAGATATACCTATCTGAGGTACAAGACAAAAGCAGTGGCCTGTTGCTGACCAGGTCTATAAATGCTTGCAAGCTTGCCACTGTCTTACATTCCCCTATTGATGTGAGCATCCTCCAAGAGGCCCTCACCCAAATTAATGACTGGTGCAAGAAGCATTGCCTCATACTGAATGCCAGGAGATGCTTCATTCTCCCTGATGTGGCAGATGTCATCCACACTAATTATGACAGTAATGATGTACTGAGCATGCAATCAGGTGTGAGGTGACTTGTGCACCAAGGTTGGTAGCAACCTGACAATTTCCCACCATGCGGGCACCATTGTATGGAAGGCTGTCTACATGGCCCATCTCACAAATACAGGTATGTCATCCAGGAACCAGGAGGCCACAACATCCCTGTACTCCACCCTTATCAGATGCATTACCAAGTACAATGGCTCCTTTGCCATGTACCTTGCCAAGCAGTTGCAGAGACCACAGAGTTTCCTGACCAGGCAAATCCAGGGTCTGCAACAGCTATCCTATACAGAGAGGCTGAAATCCCTTTGTCTGTACTCAATCTCATACAGACTGATCATAGGTGCCCAGTGTCTGGCATACAAGGCCATTTCCAAACCAGCCTTGATGGCATTTCTGCATATCTGTAAGACAAACCCCACTCACGCAACATGCATGCAAGGCCTTCACCTATTCTGTGACATGTATAGTACTTGTTGGCAGGATAGTGTAGTGTCCCACACAATACACTGTCTGTAAAATACACTCCCTCCCCATGTCTAGCAGAGTATGTGTATAGCCCTCTTGAAGAAGAAGCTGGACAACTGCATGGGAAACAGATGAGACACCCCTGGGATCCTGCGTGTGTCCCAGCTGGATAGGAGAAACAGGCACTGACTTTGAAGGGACATGGGCGAAAGTCTGGGCCAGGCTTATGAGGGCATCAGGGCCAATAGCCTGGTATCATCTTATGAGGCTATGCACCTAGTACTTTATATGTTTTCTATATGTATTGCAGACTGTCCTACAATGTTGTCTGAAATGAATCCCTGTGAGTCTGAATTGTGTAGGTACCGCAGTGATAGTGTATAGTCTTGTTCCTTCATCAGTTATCATCACATATCATTACACCTTGTCATTGTGTATGGCCTGTATATCAGTAAGTCAGCTCTTACAGTACATGCATATGCACTTGGTGACACTGTACAGCCCACTCCAGTAGCCTTGGTCTTGGTCACAATTACCATTCTGCTACTAGGCCCATCACACAATAGGATTTATCACCCTTTGTCATGGGCCTTACAGTAGCTGTGAAAGAGATGGATTGTGGCAGGCAGAACTACTGTAAGATCTGCCCTGATGGGCCCATAGGTGTCAAAGCTATGCCAGACTGTACCAGGAGTGTGTGTGTACATGTGTGTGTGTATATCAACAAACATTATACTGCAGGTATTAATTTACATATTTTGTTTTTTTCCCTCGCAGGTGAACATGGGGGTTGGTGTCTCCCCCCTCACAACCTGATGTTAGTGTCTTAGCAGACTCCTATGCTGATGGTGATCATAGTGAGGCACAGGTGGGGCTGTTGGTGCCTGAGTCTGTGCCATTGTTTGGTATCCCATTTTCACCCACCATGCCCCCGCACACAGTCAGTATGCCCACACATGCCAAGTCCCCAGCAGCCTTGGATAACGGACAGGTTGACGGTGGTGGCATGGAACAGGCTAGTGTGTTGATTATGGCAAGTGTGAGTGTAGACGACAGCCATAGTAAGAGAGCAGGTGAGGTCACACACAGGCAGATGGACAGGGGTGCTCGATGGAGGACTGCTGCCCATCAAGCCCCTGTTACAAGTGCCAATGCAGATGTCACCAGACACATGTTACAGTCCATCATGGTGGCACAGGCACATACTGACCGCAACACCAGACAGATGCTCAGGGTCATGAATGCAGTACTTCCTGCCATGCGTGACGACCTCCATGGCATTTATGATGCCATACATCATCTTGCCGATGTCGTGGATAGACAGTGGGGTGAGACATTGTCACTGTTGGACCATGCAATGTCTGTGCTTGAGCATGTGGTGGAGAAAGGCATTGGCCAGGTGGATGTAGGTCAGCAACATGATCAGCTGAGAGCCCACATGGCCATGCACATGTACAGTCCCATAGTGGCAGTTCCAACAGTACTAATGAAGGGAGGGTGCTGTCCACACCACACCAGAGCAGACCATAGGCACATTGTCCTGGTCAGTCCCATCAGGTACGTGGATCCAGCAGACAGCAGTCACTATTGGGGAGTAGTACTGCATATTTCCTTGGGACTAGTGGTGCCAGTGATACTTCTGGCAGAACCAGTTCCTGCTGGTTGTATACATCCTGCCATGTATGGTCCATAGCTATCCAGCATAGCCCTGTGTCGGGCATCTACATGGCTTGATGGTGTACAGACAAGCACTCACACATCCCTATCACAGGCCGGTCACCACCAGACATGCACAGCTCCTCTGCATGGCCCAGTTGAACACCACCCCTCCAGACACACACACACAGACACACACACATACACACACATACACATATACACACACACACATGATGTCAGCCATATGCCCCAGCCTAGGCCTCTAGCAATCCAACACCACACCCTGTGCATGTGATGATATTTGTGCCACACTTCTGTTATCCATGCCATCGATGCACGGACCTGCTCATATGGGTCTGATGCACAGGGTGACTATAGTACAGTGTAGCAATGTCATGCTGTGTGAGGTGCTATCTACTGGCAGTAATGTGTACACATCGAGATGTATGTACCTTGTTAGCCATGATGCACTATAGCTGTTAGTACTACTGACTGACTGTAGTGTCAGGTACTGTATTCTGGTTGTGCTCCAGGTGTCCGTGTGTCTGAAGGCTGTGGACCTGCTGACAGTAGCAATAATGAGTAAGGCAGAGTGGAAACGCAGTGACCTTTTCATAGCCAAGGTACAGATGTATATGTACATGTTTACCAGGTGTGTTTACATGCAACAGTGTGTGAGAGGCATTTGTGGCAGACAGTGTGACCTTGCATACATACCTTTGACACAGCCACCTAGCCTTCATACATGTCACCTGGGTGTTCTGTAGGACTGCAGGCTCACATATACAGAGGAGGTTACTTGAGTACTGGTACTAGGTCCCTCACAAGCTTAGCCATTACTTTAACTGCCATAGATTCAGCTATCAGCACCCGTTACCCCTGTCATTTCTGTCTCATCCACTCAACTATCATGCAGTTGATGCAGGTATGTTGGTACTGTGTATGACAGGTTTGGGTAAGTATTCCTGACACAGGTCAGCCTATTTTAGTCTAACCTGGCAATCACCAGCATGTGTGTCTGCTATCTCATATGCATGCCTGGCCTCTCATACTGATAGTGCACACAGAGTCATAGTTCTGTACATGGGGCAGCTGACGAAGGGCTGAGCACAGCCCCTACCTGCACAGTCTTATGAATGATAGTGCTGGATACATAAAACAAATGGCACAAAGGTACTGTAGGGTGGCAGTGTATGCCACTACTTTTACAGTGGGTGACAATTGCAGGGGCTGTTAGAATTGCCAATGGTGGGTTCAGAGGCCCTTAGCCATCTGACACATGCACACGCACACACACACACACACACACACACACACACACACACACACACACACACACATACTGCTGCACGAGGACATGCATTGAAACACACATACACATGGAGGTGACACTTCTCAGAGTAGATGACCTACCCATCTATTAATGTACAATACACAGTGATATGAGCATTGCTTGCACCACAGTGGTTTGGTGTTAGAAATTGTGTAACTGTGCTTGTACAGTGGATGACATCTGTATCGGCTGACACTAGGTTGGCAATGGGGAATTCACAGGGTGGAAGAGGCACACAATATGGTATAGCCATCACATACACACACTAAAGACAGCCACAGGGGATGTGCATACAGAAACACATACACAGTTGCCAATAGACATATGAGTAACCCTACTTATCCACTTGTATGTACTATAGTGTTGCGTACACATGACATGCTCCACATAAATTATATGCCTGGGATGTAAGCAACCTCTTACAACAGGTAATCTTACAAATGTCTTCATGGATGGTGGGATAACCCACCAGACATAGCGATTGCTCTCATCTACTGCTCCTACAAACCTGCACAAGTGATAGAGTGACAGACTTTGTATCAGCATGATGTGTCAGTCAGGTACAATGTCTGATGCTGGCATGTGTGTTACTATAATAACTGTGACATTCGGCAATGATATCACAGGAATGCTCATTGTTAGGGGACACAGACCACATATAGGTTGCAAACGTGTATATCCCATGTACATCTGTACAGATAACTGGTAGGAGCTGTATAGTGTTACATGGTGCATGTGAGGTAGATACCATTAACAGGGACTTTAAAGTAATGCCATGGGTAGGGGGTCAACAGGCCTTAAAATTGTATAACCTACACACACAACATCCACAGGGGATATGCTTCGCACACACCACTATAGTTGTCAGTATTGAGATTAGAATACCTACCTATCTAATTACTTCCACTATAGTATTACATAGTTATTGCACACACCACAGAGCTTTGATGGCTTACAAGTGTATACAGGTATATCTAAGGTAAATGGCATCAGCATGCCTTGTAAAGTATGGCAATGGGACGTGCAATGGGTGGTACACACCTCAAAATTGTATAACCCATATCCCCAGAGGATATGATTCTCACCCAAATACAAACAAGGATGGTGTGATTCTCTCACACACACACACACACACACACACACACACACACACACACACACACACACACACACACACACACACACACACACACACACACACACACACACACACACACACACACACACACACACACACACACACAGTATCACATTTGCCAGTACTGAGTTTAGAACACCTACCTATCTAGTTCTGTGTACTACAGTGTTACACAGATATCACATGTGCCACAGAGCTTATAGGATTTAACAGTGTCACAAGGTATGTCTAAGGTGATTACATCAAGAGCCCTTGTAATATATGGCAATGGGAAATGTACTAGATGGGAAGGGCATCAGAATACATTACCCTACATACATACACACTTACAAACACCTTAATACACACACACACATTTGCTACAACTGAGTATAGAACCCATGCCTATCTAGTTATCTGTACTATACTGTTACTTAGTTATTACATGCGCCATGGAGCTTATTGGGCTTAGTGCTCTCCAAAAGTACTTCTAAGGACAATGACATCAGCAGGACTGCTAAAGTAGGGCACAAGGAAGTGTAGTGTTTGGAAATGGCTTAAGACCGTTTCACCTATGAAGAAACACACACACACACACACACACACACACACACACACACACACACACACACACACACACACACACACACACACTCTTGCCAGGACTGGGATTAGAAC
Source organism: Protopterus annectens (assembly GCF_019279795.1). NCBI lineage: Eukaryota > Metazoa > Chordata > Ceratodontiformes > Protopteridae > Protopterus > Protopterus annectens. The sequence goes on from NC_056739.1 coordinate 632,449,414, forward strand.
CCCTATCTAGTTATTTGTACTATAGTGTTGCACAGTTATCACACGTGCTACAAAGCTTATAGGGCTGACAAGTGCCCAAAGCTACTTCTAAGGTGAATGACATCAGCAGGACTGTTAAAGTAGGGCACTGGGAAGTGTACTAGGTGGGAAAGTCCTCAAAATACTTCATTCTACAAACATACACACTTATACACACTCACACACATGTGCCAGAATGAGGAATAGAACCCCTGCCTATTTAGTTATTTATACTATAGTGATACACAGTTATAGCATGTGCTACAGAGCTTATAGGGCTGACAAGTGCCCAAAGGTACTTCTAAGGTGAATTACATCAGCAGGACCGTTAAAGTAGGGCACTGGGAAGTGTTGTGGGTAGAAAAGTCCTCAAAATACTTCCTCGTAGTAACATACACACTCACACACACATGCACACATTTGCCAGAACTGGGAGTAGAACCCCTGCCTATCTAGTTATTTGTACTATACTGTTGCATAATTATCACACATGACATGGAGCTTATAGGGCTGGAATTGTGCAAAGGTACTTCTAAGGGGAATGACATCAGCAGGACTACTAAAGTAGGGCACTAGGAAGTGTAATGGGTGGGAATAGCCTAAAACTGTTTCACCTACAAACTAACAAACTCACAGACTCACACACTTACATTTGCCAGGGCTGAGATTTGTACTATAGTGTTATGCAGTTATCACATGAGCTACAGAACTTATAGGGCTAACAGGTGTCCGATGGTACTTCTAATGTGAATGACAGCAGCATATCTTGTGAAGTAGGGCAATGGGAAGTGTATTGAGTGGGAACGGCCTCCTAATACTTAAACCTACAGGCACACACACACACACACACACACACACACACACACACACACACACACACACACACACACACACACACACACTCACACACACACACACACACACACACACACACACACACACACACACACACACACACACACACAAAGGTAGGTGATGTGATATTATAAGCCCCGCCTCAATACTATTACACAATGAAGCTCATCTTCATTATGGCATGTGTGATTGGTTATGACCAGTATGCCACTGTTCGCAGCACGACATCCCTCTATGCCATTCTGGGTATCCCTGTGTATGACTCACTCTTTGTGTGTCCCCCTGTGTCTCTCTCTCTCTATGACTGTCTGTCTCTCTCTTCCCCATGTCTATGTGTGTGTATGCTTGACATATTGTTATATGCTGCCCATATATATGTCTGTGTATCACATGCAACAGATGCAGATATATCACATGGGTAGTCCTATCTGATGGATGTGTGTGTAGGGACAGTTAAGGTGCACATAGATGTCTGTATGCAAAGACATATACACACAATACAGTTATATAGTCCAATGTGGGTTCCAACATGGCCTGTGATTCTCTAAGTGTAGGAGCATGCCCAGTATGACCTTGTATAGTGAGAGTGGGACTCCATTCCAGAGATAGTTGTACTCCAGTCTGGGGTTTTCTGTGCTACAGTCATACCTCTCAAAAGTAAACAGGACTTTCCCAGAGGTACTGGGTTTGTTTTAGCAGACATTTTCCGACATATTTGAAGTCTGACACTGGAATGTATTGTGTCATTACATAGTGACAGACATCCTCAGATCATCACAGTGCTTTTCCAGAGGAATGCAAGATGTATGATGCACAGACCAATATTATGAGCCTGACTATATACATTCTTGTTCAAAAAGGCCAGTTGACAGGTGTGGCTACAGCCAGTTGACTGATGAAGCTGTGTAAACAGTCCAGCAACTTGGTGATATACTGGCTGGGGATCTCCTGCTTGTGTGGTATTCTTCTTACCTGAAAAGTCATATCCTGGTGTGGCCATACCTCTCAACTGAACATTTTTTGGCAGATTGTCCAGGTGTTTGTCTAGAAGCTTCGTCCATTCTATATAAACTTGTGTTTTTATGGCAAGTTAGTTGCATATAATTGAAGACTGATGTTACAAAATAATGACAGACATTAGTGTTTCAGACTTCATAACCTTCAGACAATTCCTCCTAATGCAAACTCCATTATTCTACCAACTTTCTCAGCATGTAAGGGCAATATTTAAAACACATGCCTATCACTGGGCCTTTGTCCCACTTTTATTTGTGACCTTGTTCAGATGTCTTTCTGTCAGAGATTGATAGGTATGGGTGTGGGTACAGAGTGCATTGTACTGTGCAGAAATCTCCATTATATGTGTAGTATATTCCACATAGCACTGTGACTTCCAGGTATGTCAGTGGCAGAGCAGTACAAAGTAATGTGATGAAACACTGACACATAGTAGTGTTTAGGTTGATAGGTTGCTATGACATTAGTAGGGTATTGGGCCTGAAGCCCTTATAACCCACACAGATGAGAGTGTAGCCAATGTTATGACATGTCAGCACATCAGCCCCTGTCCAGCAGGGACACAGGCAGAATCACAGGACTGTATTTTGTGTTTCCCATGCACATATACAGGGAGCACATCACTAGGGTTTTTGAGGCACTTGGCTTGCTGTTGACAGGGAGCGTATTCCACAGATGGGGAGTGTGTGGTACATGTATCTGTCACACTAACAAGCTGTACTGATATCACAGCCCAGGTTGATGCTGCACCCACAGGTTGATGGAGTGGGCTTTGAGTTCCAGATGTGCAACGGTCCCATCAAGGCAGGGTCTGGATTGCTTTGTATGCCAGACAGGGGTCACCTCATCAGGTTCTGTATGGAATGGGATAGAGGAACAGTGCTGTTAGCCTATCTGTATAGGGTAGGTGTTTGGGGTTTGGGGTAAGGCCTTAGTGTTTGCAAGACCCTGGTGTGTAGAGCCTACATGGTCTTTGGTGTGTAGGTTTGTGGACGTCTCATGTGATTTTGCTCTGAGGTGTCCATTGTTTGGGTTTATGTTTTGTTGCAGACCTCCACTTACATGGGTGTGTGTTGTGTATTTGCAGGTGATGTTTACTGACTCCATACACTGCATGGTACCTATGTTACTGCAAAATTTGTTCTGGTGTCCACATTCTCCATTTGTTTGGCCAGTGGTTCTACTTCCCCTTGTGTGTCTCTTTGTCCTTCTGTAGTCTGGTCACAGACTTTGGTCACAGTGGCTGCTGTTATGTATTTGTAATTCTGATGTCAGTGGGGTACATGCCGTGACATCACACACAAGGTTGTGGACTTCACACCTCTAAGTGTACCTATTTAGCAGGTTGTCCGTCATTGCACCACTCCATTTGCTGTGGTCCTTAGATGGTTTGTGTTGCTATATGTCATACCATCATAGACTGACATCTGGACAGGCCCAAATATGACAATCAGACAAAGGCCCAAACATGGCGACAGAGTGTTAGTAATGTTCTGTCAAACATAGACTGTTGGGAGACCAGTTTGGTAATTACTTGTTTGCTCTTATGGGTTTGATGTCTGCTTCCCCACTGTCTGCCATTGCAGTTTTGACATGACCCTTTCTTGTTTTGCAAATAGTTGGCAGGTAAATGCAATGTTAGGACAAGCAGAACAGATATACAAGGCATACTTGTGCACCTTCTGTGACAACCTGTGTCATTCCAGGGGTATGGCTGTTGGCCAGTGACATGACACAGAAAGATGGCAGCCTTTTAAAAACTGGCATTTCAAGGACCTTCAGGTACCTGCTATCCTGCTAGGCACCATACCTCTCAATGTCTAAGAGACAGACATCTGGACAAAGCCATAAGTAATTGGGGACAGAGGCCTAAATATAGGGATCATTTTTAAGTACTGGCCTGACAAACCAAGAAAGGTGATTCAATAACAGGTTTTGCATTAGCATGCATGTTTCTATAGGGTACAAAGTCTGACACTACAATCTGTCATTATTTTCTGACCTTAGTCTTACGTGATTTGCCAGTGAATTGCCAGACAACCACTATTTCATGATATACAGACCACAAATATGATGCAAACCTCTGGACATTCTGCAATAGGTCAGTACAGTTGAGAAATATGGTAGGCACTGTGTAGGTTACCTCAAGTTGTGTACTGTCCATATGTGTGGTCCCCTGTCCATGACCTGTCCAGCTTTTCTGCATTAACAGATACTGACATTTAGACAGTGTGTACAACTCTTACTGTAGGTGTTTATGACATGCAGAATAGTTGGCACTGCAGTTCTTGGAACATGGCCCTGTCAACCACAGTTCTGACCTAGTCCAATAGGATACAACAGATGGGAGTAAGTGCTGGCCACATCCTGACAGTATTAACTACACATATAAATACCTCATTGACTCCTGCATATTGTGGACCTGCAACAAGTTATCCTGTTAATTGGGACAGCCCTGGCAATGTGTGCTCTGCTGCTATTTCCCTACAAACATATATGTTACTGCATTTCTATGGGAATATGGGTGTGGGGGGCATACCTGTCAACTCTACACATTTGCACAGACTGTGCTCAGATTTGCTTTAAATTTTGGTTCCACTTAGCATAGGATTGGGCCTTGTCTTTGAGACTAGAGCCATATTACTAAAGACCACAGGTCAGATTGAAATGGTATACATTTAAGTTTCAGACTTCTTACCCTTCAGAGCGTTACTGCAAATGCAAGACCTGCTGCGCTATCACTGTGTAAGTCTCTAGGGGAGCATTTCATCATTGCTGCCATTTGTGGGCCTTTGCCAGATATTTCTTTATGTTTTTCTATGGCTGACTTGCTGGGTGAGGCTGAGGGGTGATTATGAGACCCCCATACTAACATCCATGCCTGTGACCTATGAGCCCCCAGTCAGTTGGCCCCCACATATACTGCAGTGGGATTTGTCACCTTGGGTACTACTGCATAGTGTGGGGGAGCCAGTACTGGGCAAACATTTCCTGGTGTCCCACATAGCTGTCAGTTGTCTGCTGCTATCCCAGTAGGCCCTCCATTCCCTTGCATGCATGCAGCAATTCCATAGATATGCTACCAGAACATACTACTCCATTAATTTATTGTTAAGAAGACTGACTTACCTTGTGCCTGCAGCAGTTGTGAGGACAGTGCTTGAGGGCTGCCTGTGTCAGATGCATGCAGTACACTACCTATACATGGTAAGGTGCAGATAGTGTGATGTGTGTGGCATCCATTTTACTGTGTGTCTAAGTAAGAGAGAGGTGTCAGTCCCTGGGTCCCTACAGTATCAGAGTGTGTGTGCTATGAGTTGCCTCTTTGCCAAGTCCGGGGCATACTGGGCATGCCTCTGTCTGCCTACAGGAGCTGGCTCAGGGGGTTCCTCCTCCATGTCCCTCCGTGCCTGTGGGGACTTTGGCAAAGGTGGAAGGCTGTGTGGCCCTTCCCTGTGCTGTTCCTGTTGCAGCTGTTTCAGCAGGATCATATCGTGTCCATGGCACATACTATGAACATGTGTGCACATGTGGCTGGAAAGTACTGCAGGGCTCCACCCAATATGTCAAGGCAGCAGAACTGTGACTTGAGCATCCCAAACACATGCTCTATAATGATCCTGGTTTGTGTGTGTGCCTCATTATGGCATTTTAGAGTGGGTGCATGTACATTTATGATGGGTGTCATCATCCACAGCTTCAGTGCATAGCCAGCATCCCCACCAGATGGCCACACAGGATGTCCCCCCGGCAAATCCCTGGTACAGCTGTGAGGAATGCCAGATGTGGGAGTTGTGATAGCTTCCAGGACACACATTAATGATAATGCACTGGGCATTGCACACAACCTAGCAGCTGATGGAGTGAAAGCCCTTGCAGTTTAAGTAGACCCTACCCTGTTCACTGGGTGGTGCTTTGATGTGGATGTATGTGCAGCCTATGAAACCCAGTACCTCTGGGTAGTCTGCTACATGGTGGAAGAGGCACATATTGCTGGTCCTCTCCTCACGGGTGCTGGAGAAGTAAATGTGCTTACAGGCATGTAGTAGCATGGCATCTAGGAAATGGTGGTGTAACTTGGATGCAGATGCCTGTGAGACCCCCCATTATGTCCCCAGTAGGTCTTTGGAAAATACCTGTAGCTAGTATTTTTAAGGCTACACATACTTTGGTATCCACTGGGATGGATTCTGCTCTGTTGGCTCTGGGTCTGAGATAAGGCTGGCACAGCTCACATAGTTGCTGAAGTAAGTCCCTGTTCACCCTGTAGTGCTCTAGTATCTCCAGATCTTGTAGCCCCTGGTAGGTTATCCTGGGTCTGAACACTCTTCTCATCCTCCTCAGCCTGGGCCAGTTGTCAACATTATCCTCCTCACCCCCTTCAACCTCTAGCACATACTGATGTATCAAAGTGACAGCAGCCCCTAACATTTTGCCAGTTAAAATTCTTCTGAGTGTGTACACCAATGGTGCAGAGTTTGTGGGGAAAAAACAGACTGAAAGGTGTTTGCATAGTTTATACTGTTGTGCTGCAGATGCTGCCTGTATGATTGGCTGACTATGAATCATTCCACCTGCCAGCTATATTATTTGTACTTTATTGCTTTATTCTGCTATTTCCCATTTTTTTCTCCTTCTCATTTCTTCCCCTTACGCAAACCCACTCCCAAAATGTAAACAGTTCTGCTATTTCTGGGGGGGGGGGTTGTTTAAGAGCTGGTGCACACCATGCAAACCCATTTAGCTAAAGTAAACACTTTTAAGCAGAACTGGCCCTCCCCTGGGTGCGAACATGCTCCCCATTTCATAGAATAAGTAAATACAGCCTCAGACACACACCCTTGCTTAGCTCAGGCTAGCTAAGCTCAAATGGAAGCTGTGGAGCGCCAATGTGCTTACATCAAGCATGACACACCCCCATTTCATGCCAGCTGCTTCTTCTGTTTACACCACTGCCTTATAGCTCCTTCATTTTGGTTTCATTTTCCCATTTTGGTATTCAGTAAAATTAGCTCATTTGCATAGCACACTGCCTTAGTCCCTTGTTACACCACTACACCAGAGCCTTCCTCCTTAGCAACCAGTGTTTCTGTTATTGTTTTGATGTTTTGCATGCCATACACTACAATGGTAAAATGCAGATTTCACTTCAAATTGTCTTTTCACATTTTTTTAAATTTCACACACAATCTTGTTTGCTTGTCACTGTGCTACGCTTAAATGGCTGAAATCTGCCAAAAAAACCCTTTGATTTCTATAATTTTCCAACCCTTTTCCATGCCAATGTCCATATGTTTGCCATTGGCATGCCTAATGATCATAATCCAAGCTTTACTTTGAGCTGTCATGCCCCTGTTTTGATTTTTGCAGAAATGTACACCGTCAGTAACCGAATGCATTTCTGCAATGGAAACTGTTCTGGCACGGATGCCTGCCTGCTTACTGAATCACTAATTAACCTTATTTGCATGGTTTTCACCAACAAATGAGGTAATTAGCATTATTCAGTGGTGTCCGTGCCAGAATTGTGCTGGCAGGCTTGTGCACGCCCCAGTGTTGTTTACAGAATCGCTCGGCGTCCATATTCCATGCAGAAGATGCTGCACTATTCTGGCATGGAAAAATGCTTTACTGAATCCCGGGATCTGTTATATAATTCTCTTAATTTTCTAATACATTTCTATAAATTTTCCCATGCTTCACTTTCTCTTGCATTCTTAAATCATATTGCCACAGGGAAACAAACACTTTGTATATTTATTTTTAAATTAAATCCACCACTCAGACTAGTTTCATAGCAGTCCGTCACAGTTAAATCACCTTTCCATAACTGCAGTACTTTCCACTCTCCAGTTTCACCCCATTATTTGTCAAGTATTCTTTTTATTCCCTTTCCTATTTAAAAATATTCCCTGACTTCCATCACCTCCAGCCATATTGCTAAATAGTCTGATAAACCCCTCACAAATATATCACTATCTGGTACCTCAAAGACTTCCAATAATACAAAAATAATCAGTTTCAGATCCAAGTGTCCCCTTCTATAAGTCCACTGACATTTGTTTCACACAGATGATGTAGTACTTTATCCCTTTCTATATTTTTGAACATCTTGCCCTTTCTTTTTAAGTCTTCCCCATAAACCAAAATTGAAGTCAGCTGCAGTTATAACTTTCATGTTAACCACCACATAGTCTAATATTTGATTAAACAGATTCTCACTTTCCTTGTTAGTTATGTATGCATATAATACTGTAACTCTATAAATACATTCACTCTACCAAACATCCATGACCGTTAACCTTCACATCCTTACCAATGTTATATCTAGTATTTTCACTGTTTTTTTTTACAGAACACCAACTCCAGGGCAATATTTACTTCCTATTTACATATTATATTTCCACACCACAATTTTTCTGTTTGCAGTCTTTATTCACTTATCATTACTAAGGGTTTTGAATCCAGGAGGAAAGAGGTCATTGTCTCCCTCTACTCTTCCCTCATTAGGCCAATCATTGAGTACAATGCCCCATTTGGCATGTACCTCACTAAACACAAGCAACAACTGGAGAGGCTGCAAAAGTACATCACAAAGAGGACCTAGGCCTTAAACATTTGTCCTATATGGACAGACTCAAAAAGCTCCAACTATTCTCTGACTCATATAGCCTACTTAGAGGCGATCTCTGCTTGACTTACAAAATCATGTCTGACCCAGCTCTGTTAGAAATGCTACATCTAAAGAAATCCCAATCTCTTCACACCACACACTCCAGAGACTGCAACCTCATTACTAAGGGCGCCCGCAGGCAGGTGCAAGGTTGTGCACTTGCACCCCTCTGGAAGTGGCAGGCTGAGAAATTCAATGTATTTTAATTAAAAAAATTTTTTTTTTTTTTAAAAGGGTGTTCCTCTTTAAGAATGCCCTTTGCATCCCTTCCAGTCGCACAGACGCAACAGGTGTTTGTGACCTGTTTTCATCTTCTGTGTCTGCGCGACTGATGGTTTACGTCTTTGTCTTTCGCGCCTGATGGGAATTTGAATTCAAGAGGACGTTCGGATTGTGCGGATGAAGTGAAAGGTAGATGTGTATAATAAGTTAAGTTCAAGAAAGAATTACATGTTCACTATGCATTACAATTCAGCTTCTTTAGGAGTGCTTTACACTGCTTGGGTTAAGTTACTATTACTAACATTTGAATTTTTCAAGATAACGGCATTATTAAACTCATGTTAAGCTGATTTGTTGTTTGAGTCCTGCACATTCTCTGCAGTAGAATGCTAGCTATTTTTTATTTAAAACAGAGTCTCCAGGTTCATTTAAGCTGGTTTTGTGAATGAGAAAAATGTATTTAATGGTAAGAGCTATTAACAACTGTTAAACAAGGCTTGAAGCAGGGGATGACTTAGCCCATAGCAGGAAAACTATATACTTAGTAATAAAGTAAGAAGGGCAAATATATAAATTAGTAATAATGAAGAATCAACCCAATAATATCAGTTAGAAGATTTTATGTTTAGACAAAATAAGGCCTGCAGGCTCATGATGAGTTAAGAAGGCAGGTTGACAGAATTCAATATTTGAGTAAACCTAGGCTGGCAAGCTAAAGGCCCAGACATTACTGCTAAATGTTCTTTTAAAACAATATAGTGAATACTAAAAGCAGCACAAAAAATGAAATTTCAAATATAAGCACAGACCAGCTAAAGATGGTTCTAGACTTTTTGGCTGACTTACATGCAGCCATGGGATCACTTGCAACTGTTAGGGACACGGTCTTCTGAGCAGGAGCAGAAGCATGGTTTACTTTCGCTGCAAAGCTGGTCATTATTTCTCAGAACTAGACAGTCGCAATATATATGATGAAACAGTCCATTATATTTATAGTGTTATACTGGCCTTTAGGCCTAAAACAGTGCAAAGGAGTTAGTCAAAGATTCACTCAAGCAAATGAATTGACAAAAAAGAAAAATAAAACAAATGAGATGTTCAGGCAGTTGGATAACATCATCTCTTGACTCTCTGGCTGGCAATACAAGGTGCTTATTAAATCAAGTGGCTGCTGAGGACAAAGTCCAAGAAAGGAATCAAGTGAATAAGACAAGACCTGCATCCAACTAATCAAATATATACAATAAGTATTTAGTAAGGATTAGTGGAGTGTGACTGTGTGCGTGTGTGTGTTTTGTCACTTTGTTGTTTATATTTTTTTTCTTTAGAATAAAATGTATTTACATGTGGTGTAGTTAATTTATATATCAATTAAGTAGCAAAAATAAAATGAGCAGTTTAGCAAATGTGATCTTGAGTACATATTGAAAAAAATCAATGTAATACTTAAAACAGCTAATATGTATATGTACTGAATAATCTGAAAACATTAAACATGAATAATTCAAATGGAAAATAGAGTGAAGATAACAGTTCAGTTTATCTGTCAAAGAGATTGCACCAGCATGATTTAAAGCATTGTACAATACTCAATACAGAATAATCTGAAGGTATTACACATGAATGGTTAAAAAGAAAATGTACTACAGCTTGTTTATATTTTTCCTGTCACATAAACTGCATCGGCATGATTTAATGTGTTTCCTATCACTGTGTTGCTTAGAAATTAAGTTCAGAATATTGTCAATTTCTAAATCACAGCATTATGCCCCATTAATGTTCATGTTTTTAGTTAAGTGTGAAAGGAAGAAAAAATACAGCCCAATATCTTTGCTTAAAGACAGACTTATAAAATAAAATTTAGAGAATTGTCAATCAGAAAAAAATGCAAAGTGGGAAAACATTAATGCAGACCTAATGTAAGGCATCAACAAGTACTAGCCAGCATTTTTCTTAAGTTTATTTTCACATTTAGACAGATTCAGTAAGAACATTTCTATGAATAAAAAAGAGAAAATAGCTATGGGATGCTTTAGTAATATGAGCCAACCATGCAGATATGCTTCACAGTGGAGCAGTAAAGTTAAACACAGTTTTTTTTATTTGCTCATGTCAATACAAAAATAAATGAAATATAGTAGTGGAGGCAGTTATTTATAAAACAAGCACATTTAGATGGAATGAACTATCTGCCTTTTTCTACCTAAGAAGTATATGTAGGTGTAACTGATTTGAACTACTGCTTTCTCATGTAAAAGGATTAGCTTTTTTCATGAGCAGGGAATGTTGTCAGCACACACACACACACACACACACACACACACACACACACACACACACACACACACACACACACACACACACACACACACACACACACACACACACACACACACACACACACACACACACACTCATAATGCAACATGCATAACTATGGACCATTTGGAGTCTCTCTAGTTCACAGCTTGTCTTTGCAATATGGAAGTAAATGGCAAAATGGGTTCAGCCAGTGAAAACCCATACAAACAGAGAGAGGTCATACAAACTCTAACAGAAAAAGGCATCCCAGCAAGGAATGGGGAAGCAGGTGCTGTGAGGTAGTAAGGCTAATTACTGTGTCTCCCTCCATGCAAACTATGTCCCCCCAACAATATGCGTTATTATATCAGTGTATAATTACAGGAAAATGAAGATAATTCAGTGATTATTAACTGCTCAGATAGCACTACAAAACTGCTGCAGAGGTTGCACATTAGTTTCAATAACAGTAGACTTCAACTGAATCAAATGACACAATTAATTCTTCAGATGGCACACACGAGCCAAAATTGCACTCCAAAATAATGTCTATAAAAAATGGCAAACAGAATACAATAAGTAGTTTAAAGAGGAATCCCCCACCCCTGCTCCCCGATGTAAATCTGTTATGTATACTAACTCAGTTTGCATAAAATTAGAGAAAGGGGAAAATATGCTGTCACAAAAGGAAATACTGACAGCCCAGATATCTGGAATTTTGTAAATAATTCTGTCATTTGTGAATATTGATATGATTCATACAGAAGTGTGTGTGTAAAGGTGTAAAGTACTGAGCAAAAATGTAACACAGCATGCCCTGCCAGCTTAGAATAGAAATGTATATAAACTATTGTAATTGTGTAAATGTATATGTTTTAACAATTGAAACTAGAACATAGTTGTGTCCTAGCTGCCTGTTGCACATTTTTGTTGCATGTTGTGAGAGAACGATACTGTCTGTTTTACTTTTCTTATGGGACTGCTATCAGCCATTAGGGATAGAGTGGCATCTGCATCCATGTTAACTATTGCCTGCCTGGAGGTGGCCTTACCGAAGGTATAACTGCTGTCTGAATTAATTTTGGCCTGTCAGACATCACCCATTATTTCTGTAGTAGTATGTAGTACTTCTGATCTGCTCCTGTGTCCACCCCTTGTTAGAGAGCTGTGCCACAACAACTGTTAACAATTAGTTCCAGCTGGAGTGTTATGATGTACACCTGAACTTTTTGCTGTCTGCTGAAATACAAGCCTGCACCAGATTGAGTTGTGCTACTGTTTTCTATCTGTGCATATTTCAAATGTTTACATGTAGTTATTAGTATTTTTATTTAAAGTATGTATGCACCCTAAGTTCAAAAGCTTTCAGGCACTGTGGGATTGGGAGTTTCCGTAACTTCAATTGTGCTACGTATAAATAATTTGGTTTGAAATTTGGAACACTTTTTATTAGACTTTGTCCTGATGTGACAAGACATTGGCTGCTGGTTAAGTTTTATAGTTTGTTACTCTTTCTGAATACATATATTTTAGATTTTAGATATTTTAGATTTTTTTTCTTAGAATACCACGCTGCACTCAAGTTTAGAGATGGGTTAGTATTTGGAATAGTAAACTTTCAAAATATGAAATGTGGCGACGTTATATCTGTTTATTTTATTAAACATAGGGTTTTGTTTATTTAGTAGTTGTTGCCTGACCCTATTGAAGGTGAAGCTCCAGTAGGTGGATTGTAAAACCCATCTTGGCCAAATAAAGGTACTGATTGCTTCACCTCTGTGTTCCGGCTTCTGCCCATATGCAGTTGGTTAAATAGGAAGTGGCAAATAGAATATTTTGCAGTACTTATCAGGAGAATTATGTTGTGCTGTTTACATTGTTGTCACATCTTCAAGGAGTGCTGATTTTTGCTGGTGATCTACCTTAATTGATAAGGAAGTCCCAAACATAAATATTTTTTTGGAGAGTGGCTAGCATTACAAATCACAGGACATCAGACCAAAGAGGGGGAGTTGTTATTAACTGTTTTTAATTACTTCTTACTTTGAGGCAGAAATCTGTTTTCTTAGTAGATTAATAGATATTTTAATTAAGTGTTGTACTGGTAGCATTCAGGATGGATTAACATTGTCTTCTGCAAGTAGTTTTGATTTAAGCATATTGCAAAGTAACTCCCAAAGAGACAGTGTTCTTGTCACTACAGGATGTTTACTAAGGTGAGAGTATGCAAAGAACTACATATATAACGTTATCATGGAGAACATAACATTTACTACAGGTTTAAAAAGACATGGCTTACTAATTTACAGATATGCAGAGAGACATGCACAGTATGTTTAACTGTTATATTCTGGTGTGTATGCATTTTTATTATATGCTGGAGTCTTTATTGCTGCTTATCGAGAAAAGCTGTTTTCTAGACTCTAAACGTTAGAAAGAGGTGTTTTATACACTTCAAGGATTGTGACAAGTTATGAGCAGTTTACAAATCATAAAGCATTATCTTCTTCCCCTGTCATACTGTATTTTTATTTAATTGTTTTATCAGTTAACATTAAGTAATGTGCATTCAGTTACAGAATAGTATAATAAATCCACAGACAGCCATTGTTTGGTTTCTGTTACATGATGTACTTTTCTTTTTTTTTTTTTTTGAATCCACATAAAGGTCAGATTTTTTTTTTATTTTACATTAGTTTGCCAGGTAGGTCTGACTGGACAAAGCTGCCCATTTTCAGCAGAGGCCCAGGGAGAAAAGCTCCAGAACAATTGTTAAAATACTATACATAAGATATTTACGTGAGCATTGTGGTTTAAACAGTTATAAAATATAGCAGATATATGATTGCATAAGATATTTAAATAAGCATAATGGTTTAGACATACAATTAAAAGTACAGTAGGTAGTAACATATGATTGTTCATACAGTATGTTTAGTAGAGATAATGTTGAAGATGTACTAAAGATAAGACAAGAAAGGAAAAACTAAAAAAGCACTAGCCAGATTGTCAAAGCAGGAGAATATAGACAAGTTCATGTGAAGTTCATTGACATTTTAAGAGAAACTGTGAAGACTGTGCATAAAACTTATATTCCTATCCAGAATTCATACCTCAGTCTCAACCTCTTAGAGCAAAAAATCTGGACAAAGATTAAAATGATGGGGGAACAAGTAGGGACAGATTTTAAACATTGCTCTTACAAACTTAGAAAGTTGATAGAATAATAGGTTTTGCATTAGCATGACATTTCTGAAGGATGTGGATTCTTCAACTCAATGTTTATCATTATTTAATCACTTCAATCATCAGCTATTTGCCAGAAAAGTACAGATTTTAGGAAGAACACACAAAAAATATGAGGCAAAAATCAGGACATTCTGCGAAAATCTGTTCAGTTGAGAGGTGTGATGGTGCTTACTGCAGTATTAAGTTTTCTTTGCATAAACATTTACAAAAGCAAAAATCAACTAGTTTTATGTATTTATTTTTTGTTGTTGTCCTGGTTAGCATGATGCACATGTCAATCATTGGTGCAGCTGAAACACATCAGAAAATGTTTTTTTTAATGCCATACCTGACACTTTTCTTTGTTTGTTTTTGTTCAGTAACATCATTGATAGAACATCTGCAAGATATTGACTACAAAGGTAGTAGTAGCCCATTGGATTCTTTAGGTTGTCTTATAACTTCAAAGCCAATGCATCAGACAAGAAGCAATAATTCAGATATAGTAGCAATATGATATAGTTCATTACTGACGGCAATTCGTTTTCAGAATTCTTCACATTGTAGGTTTTGCATCATTTTAAGATGCAGATAAAATAAGTTGAATTGATGAGCAGTGTTAATGGTGGAAAAGCGAGACGTCAGTGAAGAAACTAATGAGTCAAGATAGGGAATATAAATACTTGTTCAGTAATAACTCAAAAAATCCACGCCTACTGTGTTTGCTCGGTGTGTCGATTGCAAATCCTTGGCAACACTAACTCAATACTAAATTTATCTGCTAGTGATCTTGCCTTACTGAGAATGTCATTCCTAAAGTGTTCTTCAGCATGGCTGCGGTGCTCCTTGAATATTTCAATGAGTCTGTTAATGTGTTGTTGAGCCTCTACTATATCAAGTTGAACAGACTGAAACATCTGGGCAACAGGCTCAAGAACTGATGAGTAATTTGCAATAATGAAGAGAAAAATAAAAAACATGCACGAAGACCAAGCGCTGAGTAACATATGCGCATTTTGTCTGGTTTCACCAGCAGTGCTCTTCTGAAGATCAGCCAGGCAGTCAAATATTTTCCCAAAGTTCTGACTAAACACACGAATGGATTTATATTTCTCAGTCCATCATGTCTCACACAGAAGAGGTATATTTGGTGACAATGTTCATCGTTTTGGACTGTCATGGAAAAAATAATCTTCTTGATAACACCAACAGCACTACTTATTTCAGGAACATCATTCAGATCATTGACTACAAGGTTTAGTCTGTGAGATGCGCAGCGGATAAAGGCTGCTTTTGGATACTTTTTACGAATCTTTGCCTGAACACCATTCTGGATGCTTGCCATTATGGAGCAGCCATCATAGCCTGTCTGAGTAATTTTTCCAGGTCTAGACCGCACCTTATGCATTCACTGACAATGACATTTGATACAAACTGTGCATCTCTCACAACAATGGGAACAAAACTGCAAACTCTTCTTGAACACAATCATCATCAACAAGCCAAATGCCCAATGACAACTGCTCAATGTCTGAGATATCTGCAGTTTCATCTGCCAATATACTAAATCCAACTGCCCTGTTTGCTGCACAAACAATCTCCTTTTGAAGTACATGTTCGTATTCTGCCAGCAGCTCATTTTGCACCCTATGGGATGTGTACCAAGCATTTCCTGCAGCTGTTTCAGTATTGTGTCACCAGCTTCAATACTAAAATCTAACAAGTAACACAAATTTCCACCAGAGCCTCCTTTTCCACAGAGAGGAATGTCATGGGTTGCACAGTAAATAATGGTAGATACAATTGGTTCCAGTTTATTTTGGTTCTCTGCAATTTGTTTTGCTACTGCTGCATCTAGCTGTGGAAAAACAGCTGTTTCTGGCTTCTGTCATGTTCATGTATGAGAAAAACTGGAAGCATCTTCAGTAGAACCTTTGTGCCATGATGATTACATGTGATTTCTTGCAAGACTCATTAAAGGCATAATATTTTGTGCACACACTAGTGATGAAGCTGCCTTGCAACCCACGGTGAAGTGACAGAGTGGGCCTTTCAAGAGAGGAGAATATGCAAGCCACGGTGCGTACTGAGACAACCAACTATATCTGAATATAGCTGGCTAATAAATAATGACATGCATTTCAGTTTCAGACTTCATATCATTCAGAAAATTCATTCTAACACAAATACTTTTATTCTAGCAACTTTCTAATGTGTCCCTAGTTTTGGGCCTTTATCCCCAACATTATAACAGGCTTTGTCCAGATTTCTTGTGTTAACAGATTGAGAGGTATGATGTGTTTGTGTGTCTGTATGTATGTATAAGAAGGAGGAAGCATACCCCTCAGTTGTCCAGGTTTTTGGAGAATGTCCAGAATTTGCCCCATATTCCTCCTAAAAAGCATTGAAGTTGCTAAATAATGACAGACATTTGAGTTTTAGATGTCATATCCTTTAGAAAAATGCATACTAACATAAATCCTGTTATTCTAGCAATGTTCTAAGTTCATGAGAGCAATATTTATAATCTGCTCCTATTTATTTTAGGCTTTGTCCAGATTTCTTGCACTTAGAGGTTGAAGTGTGTGTTAGACAGAGTGAAATGCCCTAGAGTTAGCAGGTGGAATTTATTTTCAAGTGTATTTTCATGGAATTGTGAGCTTCAAGGGAAGAGAATTTTACTGCTGCTCATGCTAAGCATGCTTAAAATGTGCAACTGTTTTGTTTAGCAAATAGTATCACTATTGTGGTATAGAATTTTTAAAGCAGCACAGCAAGTAGCATACTTGCATCTTGATACAGAGGGCTGTAGGTTCTACTCCCACAATATGTAGAATTGTATTTTAAGGGGGTGTATGTCCTCCTTTGGATGAGATGCCTAATAACTATGTACTTGTTTTTCAGCTTGCCACCCATTCCCTATTGCAATATACCAGCTTACCATTTTTTAAATATAACATAGGCAATTTATTTTTCAAGGGCAGCAGGCAGTGAATTTGTAGATGAAACACTGAAATATAAAGTTGTTTTCTAGCAACAACCTCTTCACTGGTTTCAGATCTCTTTAATGTGGAATTATTCAAATGAGTTTTACTTCTGCAAAGATTCTGCACATTGATTGATATTGGTGGATTGTATGACAGAAGTTTGAGTAGAGTGGCCCTTTATGGTTGAAATGTTCTGAATTGGGCAGGTTGTCATTATTGGTTCATATGATTTGTTTCATTGCTTAAAGGAAAAATGTTCAGGACTATACATTTAAACACACTCTAACAAGTGGTGCTGTATTATACACGGGATATAATTCAATTATTATATAGTATAATTAATACAGTCAGGAAGGTGAATAAAATAACTTTTGCATGGTTCTAAAAATGTGTGCAAGGAGCCTATGATTTGAAAACAGCCCAAAGGTAAACTTACCCTGCCACTGGCTAGATGCATTTTCTTTGAATGCAGGTTTCAATGTTGTTTTGATGAATGTGGGTTTCAAAGGTAGAGAAGTTTTAATGTTAAGTCTTTTTTCATTGTAAGACTATTGCTTTGTTTAGGTTTAGTAAATGTCTATCAGTGTTTGTGCTATAAAATTTGAAATAAAAGTTGTAAATGAAATCCAAATATCTGTAATCATTGTAGAAGTAAAGCATAAAACAGTATGCACACTGAGAGATTTGAACAGTGTTTATGACAAATGGGGAAAAATAGCCAAGTATTGGGACACTGGAATGGCTGCGTGGGCAGGGGTGGGGGTGGGGCTGTGTGGGTGGGGGCAGTAGAGGGGGTGGGGCTGCACAGGCAGGGCTTGGGTTTGCAACCCCCCTGCAAAAAATCCTGCGGGCTCCCTTGCTCATTACCACAATCAACAGAACATGCTAGAGGGACCAATTCACAACCCAAAGACTGCCCATGCTATGGAATAGACTTTCCATACATGTCAAGCAGAGAACATCACTGGCCCTCTTCAAGAGAAATATTGATGAGTGGATGAGAAATAGAAAATTCACCCTGCGGATCACTGCAGTGGCATTACTCAACAGAGGCACTGGGAACTAAGGTCAGGTGGCATGATGCCAGGGTAATCCTATAGGCTAGGCTTGTAAAGGCTCCAGGACCATTAGCCTAGTACACACCTATGAACCTGTCAGGAATCTTACAACCTCTAACATAATAACATCCACATCACATTTCGTACAACATTCCAGTATTCTTATCCTTCTTAAAGTGTTGATAATACTGTTCACCTTTACTGAAAGTACTCCAAAATTGTTGCTTTTCCTTCTTTTTAAGTTTAGGGGAAATATTTTTATATTTTCATTTTCTTATGTTTATTCTTCCTCCTATTGAATATTTTCCTAGGTTTATGTGCAAATAATCACTTAACTGCAGAATCAGCGTTTCACAGTGTAGAACTTTAGCATCAGTCTCTTCTTCTGACCTATCTTCCTGCATGCAGACTCTCTTTCTTTTTCCCCTTCATATTTTTTCTTCTTCTAAAGTTTCATTACCTAGTTCACCTTCTCCCCCACCCTCTTGTTGCACCTCCTTGTGTATGTTTTCTTCCCTTCCCCTTTCTTTTTCATTATTTACTGTTTGCTCTTGACAATCCATCCCAAAGTGTCCCTTTTTTATATAACCTCCATTTAGACACACTCCTTCTAGCTGTACATCCTTTCTCTCTATACTGATTACATTGTATCTAGTCCCAGTCATTAAGTACATGAGAAAAGCCCCCCCCCCCCCCAAAAAAAAAACATGATCTAGGCTGACCATCATAACTTTTTTTTAAAACATTCTTATTAAATCATCACTTAAGACATAGGTAAACATACATTAACAGAAAATAAGGCAAACCATTTAAATACAATGTACATCACATATATTTTCTTTGTTACTATCATCAGTCCAACATTGCAAAAAAATTCTGCCTGTCCTTAAACCTCACTCTTCCTCCTGAACATTATTATGCATGTATTGTTCCCACAATTTCCATTTCTTCTACGTAATTCTCTCTCCCTTTTTCTAAAGATCCCTCTTCCAGTGCTTTTATCTCTTTTATAATATTCAAGACCTGAAATACAGTTACAGACATTGGTTTCTGTTTCCTAGTAATATCTTTTTTTGGCAGCCAACTGAATTAAACTTAATAAGGCCTTACCACATCAAGGCAATTCAGATCCTGTATCCCAGCTCAAAAGAGTCATTTCCTTACTTACTGCCATTTGCTCTCCAATATTCTGTAGAGAATTTTTAAAATCTGTCAATCATTGCAATCCCAAAATGTGTTCCCAGTTACCTCTTTCTTCTCTATCATACCTCCAATATTTGCTATCTACCTGAGGAAACATTCTTTGTAGTCTGCTTGCAGTATAAAAAACATCTATGCAAATGCTTCCAAGCAAAGATTTTAAATCTTCCAGACTTGCTTGCATACTTGGGAGCTATGCATATGTCTTCCCATAGTTTTCTTGTGAATTGCTGTTCTAGTCTCTCTCCCCCAATCTTTTCTAACCTCATCTGATTGATTCTTATAATTATAATGCAATATTTTATATGACTTGCTAATTAACCTGTTTTGAACAGTTGCTTCTTTTCTAGATTCAGCTAAAACTGCTACTACACCAGGTCATTTACTTAAATTTCTCCTTTTCCTTTCTCTTTGCCTGAAATCTGAGATCAAGCTTTGGAAAGGAAGGCAGTCTCTATCCTGCAATCCAACTGTCTTCTTGGTCTCAATCCACTCTATTACCTTTCCTGCTTAAGTTATTTATTCCCAGTATCTTGGTTCCTTTTCCAGGTTTTTCCAGTAAATTCCAGCCTGCTCTTGCCTAGTTTCTGTACCCCTACTTGCAGTCGTTCCTATCGGCAAAATATCCTTCCTCATACTGTCTTAGTTCTTAGAATAACTTCTGCTACTTTATTAATACAATATTCTGTATGGCTGTTATTATTATCCTTAAGGATCTGCATTCAAACTCCCACTCTCTCTCTCTCGTTCTCTCTGTTTCTTGAACTTTCCCCTTGCTTCAACATCAACCCTTTCCACTTTGAATTATAACCTTTTGCTTGTCTTATGTATATGAGCCTTACTTGTATAGCCCTAAAATATCTCTTCAGATCAGGTAAATCTAAACCACCTTGTCATATTATAAGGATCAACTGATCTCACTTAACTATTACCTTCTTTTCCTCCTAGATAAATTCCTTCAATTCTGTAGCACAACAAATGTAAAACAGGATCCAATGACAACCAAAGAACTCCAAATTAAATCCATTTTGATTGTACAAATTGTAAAAGCATAAGTGCTTTCGTAGCAAAGCTACTTCATCAGATGCATAAAACAATTAAAAATCAGTCCATTAAATACTCTAGTTAAAAAATCACATGACTAACTAATTAACTTTCTTAAAGACCTATGTATTAAAATACACTCATTAAACAATGTGCACACACATAAATGTATAGCCTTCTACAAATATAAACCATCTTAAATTCCTCTATAAAGCATATGTAAATACATACATTTGTGCAAAACCATAAAAAAAATATATATGTATATATATATATATATATATATATATATATATATATATATATATATAAATATCTACATATATACTAAAAAATACAAAAACATAAAAAATATATATATATAACAAACCCTTATTATTGTGTATATTTATACAACGATGGTTCAAGACAAAAGCCAGACTATTTTCTATTTAAAGGTCTGGCTTTAAGTTTAGGTCTCAAAGGTACTCTATCATTCAGGCCATGGCCATAATCTCCACGTAATCTAACTATCCATTTGGCTTCTAATTGCTCAGTTTGATTCCTGATATCACCTTTCCTAATATTCTCATATATATGTCCTATTACCATGAACTTAAAGATATGAGATATATCTGTATCTACAGTGTGTTTAGATAAGGCACTAACTGTATCACCTTTACCTATATGGTAATAGTGTTCTTTAATCCTGTCTCTAAGCGATCTATCGGTCTTACCAATATAAAATTTCATACAAACTGAGCAATAAGCCAAATAAACCTCATGGGCACTGCTGCATGTTGCAGAGACATTGAAACTATACACTTTATGCTGGTCAGGATGATTGAATTCACCTGCACTGTCAATGTATTTACAAACTTGACAATGTCCACATGCAGCAGTGCTTCCTTGGCTCGAATTAGTGGGTACACTCCTAGGATAACATAAACGTCTCTTCATATTTTTATATACAAGTCTTGGTCTAGTATCTACTATAGCTCTAATGTCATCAACTGTAGTCAGGATACCCCAGTGCTTCTCAATAATTTCTTTATATTGCTTAATGTCACTTGAATAAAACAGACACACTTTTAATTTATTATTTTTCTGCACCTGCAAATTATCAGTATATTTCTCACCAAAGTAAGGCCTAGCCTTACTAGTTCTTAAATCAGAGACTACTTTGATGCCATCTTGCACATGTTTGTGTGTATAGCCCCTGGTGGCAAAGGCATCCTTCAAGAAATCAGCTTGTCTAACAAATTCTGAATCTTTAACATTTAGCCTTGAGGCTCTATATACTTGGCTTCTAACCAGACTTCTAAACACATGCGGTGGATGCATGCTTTCTTTATAGAGGAAATTATTACAGTGGCAGGACTTTCTATATAATTCAGTTGTAATATAGCCATTAGCAGCGTAAATTACTTTAACATCCAGAAATTCTACAAACTCAGCTGAAATTTTATGGGAAAAATTCAAAAATGAGGTGGTATTATTGACATAAAAAAAACCCATATAAAACTTCAATGGGGCCTTCCCATAAAAGAAAAATATCGTCCACAAACAGGCGATAGAATATAACATGCTTATTGAAAGGTCCCTTAAAAGCAAACTGCTCTTTCCAGATTCTCATGGCTACATTGGCGTAGCTATTGGCACAAGATGTGGCCATAGCTACGCCATGTTTCTGCCAATAGAAGTCATTGCCAAAAACAAACACATTGTTATTTAAAACACAGTCCAATAGTATGCATACTAACTCAACTTTTCTAGTATCAAAGTTAGTAAATCTCTCTAAGAATTGTTTAACATATGCAAACCCTTCATTATTCGGAATAACTGTGAAGAGAGAGGTGACATCTAAAGTCTCTAAAGTTTTACTTCCTTCAGGTCTATATTAATTATTGTCAACAATTTCTCCTTGGGTTGATAAAAGTATGCTCGACCCATATAGAAAACTAAAGGAACTAAAAACATTTTCACTGCTTTTATCTTATTATCCATAGCCATAAATAAGAGTTTCCAATTTCTCAATTTTTGTATTATCTTTTGTTTAGTCTCTTCACACACATCCTTAGCTGTAATAACATAAGCCTTTGTAATTCATACTCTTAAATATTTCATCTTATCATGTCCTCATAGATACGGGTATTGCTGAAACATTTCATGTGTAGATACATAATTTACAGCTATATCCTTTGTTTTATCTTCATTACTTTTAAATCCCCAAAATAACTGAAATGGTCTCAAAATGTTCCACAACACTAAAGATGTCCTTTTCTGGATTTATCAGGTACAAAATAATATCATCTGCAAATAAAGCCAACATTTTTTGATTACCATTTAAATTATATCCTTGTATTTCTGAGCCCCCTCATTTTCTTTGCAATGGCTCTAAGTATAAAGCAAATGACAAAGGGGAAAGAGGACATGCCTATCTGGTTGCTCTGTTCAAACAAATCTTATCTGAGAGGAATCCTCCCACTTTTATTCTTGCCTCCGATCCTTCATATATCCTTCTTATTAACATTATTAACATTATTATTGTAGCAGGGAATGCAAATGTTTGATTGCCCTACTCATAAAATCCCAGCTTACTCTGTCAAATGCTTTCTCTGCATCAAGACCCCCCAACAACAGAGGTATTTTCTTATACTCTGTTTCCCTCTGGATCATCATTCTTCTATTAATGTTGCCAAATGTTTGCCTCCCTTCCACAAAACCACACTAATCCATATCTATCAATTTTGGCATTACCTTTGCCATTCTTTTAGCTATTATAGACATAAACATTTTATAATCATGGTTTAAAATTGAAATTGATCTATATGAAGCTGGGTCTGAAGGAACTTTGCCATCTTTAGGCAACACAGCCATCATAGCTTTCTTCCAAAATGTTGGTGCTTCCCCTCCTTTTAAAATATCATTAAACAAAATCTTCCAGATCTTTATCACTTTCTTCCTTCCTAATTTCCAAACTTCCACAGGAATCCCATCTATTCCTGGAGACATTCCTGATGATTAATTATACATCAATGTTTCTGCCTCATCACTACCTGTCTTAACTGTCAGCTGTTGAACCTTGTCTACCTCTAACCTTGGCATAATTAAATATTTCATAAATATTTCCATTTTTACTTTTTACACATTTATCTGCTTTATATAAATTTTCATAAAATTTCCTCTGAAAGCTTTACAGGATGTCTGGCTATTTTTCTTGTTATAGGTTGACTAAGTTTGGTGACAACCTTTTCAATGTTTTGTTGCCTAAGTTGTAGTGATAAACATTTTTGTGCACTGGATTTGTTATCAAAAAATAGTTGCTTAACTGCATTTTTTTAAAGTATGCAAATTCTCCAGATACTCCTGTATTTTCTGTTTACCACTTTGCATTTGCTGCTCTTCTTGTTCTGTGAGATTTCCCCTTATTCCGAAAGATTTTAACCTTTGAAAGCCCCTTAAGTAATTTCTATTATTTCTTCACCATATCTCTCTCTTTGATTTTGATCCTATTTCTAAACTCCATTTTAATTTTATCCCAGTCACAAGCTATAATTTCTGAAGACATTTCTATCTTCACTAATAACTCTCAAATAATTTCCAGTACCCATTCCTTAAATTCCTCTCTTTTTAACAGGAAGGTAGGAAAGTGCCATTATATTTTTTACTTCATTACCCTGCAATTTTATCTTAGTTTTATTGGTGCATGATAAGAAATAGTTATTGGATGTGTGTCGAAGCTTTCAATTAAATGAACATATTACTGTGAAATATGATTTCTATCTAGTCTAGTCCATTTATTCTACCTTGAGGAATAATATGTAACTTCTGTCCAAGTTCCTACTACTACTGAATTCACATCTTCCATACCAAATATTTTCATAAATTTCTTCAGAAATCTACTCTCTTTTGTTATACTGTTCCCTGATACATCCTCACTATTGCAAATCAAATTCTAGTCCCCACCTGTAAGTACTATTCCCTGATGAGAGCTGATTATTTCGCCAAAATTTTCGCAAGCTCCACAATAGCAGTTTTGGGTGGAATATAAATACAAACAATTGTAATCCTCCTCCCAGCCACTTGCCTCTTACTACCACATATCTACCATTTTGCCTTTTTTCCCTCATCTATCACTGTTGGAACCCCTCTTACAATTGGTATATGCACTATCATTTTCCTCTCTCCCTTATATTCTGCTGAATATCCATTCTGAAATCCTCTCTTTGTCAAATTCACATGCTCTTTTTTTCCAAATGTGTCCATTGCTATTTGCACTCTGCATTTCATAATATGATTCAGTACTCTATCCTTTTTATTTGTATCTGTAAGGCCATTCACATTCTAGGCTGACCAGCATATAGGTTCATAGGAGGTTACTAGGCTAATGGCACTAGGGTCCTTACAAGCCTAGCCAAGTTCAACCCTTGTTCCCTTAAGGGTCTAGAGATATGGTCTATGTTATGAGCAGATCTAAATCAGCACTGACTGCCTCTATCCAAGAGGGACACAGGTAAAACACCTGGGGTGAATTTACAGTTTCCCATCCATATATTAATATACCTTATGACCAGCCATAAAAATAAAACTTGGCAAGTGTTTTGCCATGTTTATTCACATTTCAAAACTGCTTACAATCACCACTCTCTATTCCATAAGTTTCTCTCATCTCTAACTTTCACAGTGTTATCAGCAATTTCACCAAACATTGCATACATTTTATTAACATCTTATTCTTCATGTTCATCAGTTCTAAACTGCAAAGTATCATTTTTTTAACATTTAATTTACTAACAGAAAACAAATAATTGTTCCATGGATACATGTCCTACTTTTAGTTACACAGTTCCAGCAATTTCATTATCAGCCCCTCAGTTTCAAATATTAACTCACAAAAAGACCCTGAATGTATACAAAAACTAATTTAAATCCCAGAACATTTACCAAATTGTCTCATACATAAAATCTGTCTATTAGTGTCATTTATATTTTTGTTCTCACTGTTGGCCTTTTCTTTTATTTAAAAACAGTTTACTTAGAGTTTGTTGTTGTTTCTCCTTTTTTGCCAGCTGTCACTGCTGCATAAGTTTTAAAAACTGCATTCTCTGTTTCCACTTCATCTGGTTTGTCTCCATATTACCATCGGGTCCATATTAAATCATTGAACACTTAGAAAAGTGAACTATGATTTATCAACCCCATGTAAGTGAAAGCTTACAAACTGGAACAGTTAGAACAGTGATTTTTTTTTCCAAGGGAAAAAAAAAATCACTGTTCCAAAAAAAAAAAAAAAAAAAACACTTAAAACATAACATAAAGCCCCCCCCACACCTCTGACATAAATATACCAACTCCGAGATCACACTACAGTGACGAAAATGGCAAAGTAATGGACGCAGCCAATCGATTTCTTTCCCAGGGAAAGAATCCGTTTATATGCTGCTTTTTCATTTTGCTTTTTCGTCTTTTCAAGTTCGACCAAGACACATTCGAAAGAATGCGTCTTCGGTCATCTAATAGGAACCCTTACCATCCTTAGCACTTCTAAAAAAGTTATCTGCTACCTAACCCCATGAAACAGCAGCACTGTCACCTGGATAATCCTGCTTCATTATTTTCAACAGAACATCTGCAAGCCCTCCTGACATCAGTTCTGTTATCTGTACCACTCTAATGGACTCATTTATATCATTCTCCATTCAGACAGCTAAGAGCTTCTCATTTGTATCATCCACCAGAGAGGAATCTTTATCTGCATTCTAATACTACATATCAAACATTTTTTTGGTCCAAATTCTCATTCTACACCTCCAAACTATCAATAGCTTTTCTCTCCCCTCCATGCTGCTGTTTTCCTTAGGCCTCTTTCTTGTTGTTGTAGGAGCCCACTGTTGTCATTTAGCAGCTCCAAAGAGTAGGATAAGTTCCCAGATGCCCTAGCCAAATTTCCACTAGTAGTATAAATACCACCTTGGGTCACCCCCCCCCCAAAAAAAAAAAATAAGTCACTAGCCTAGTAGGACTAACCTAGTTGACAAAACATAAATAAATAAATAATGTATTGATTTATTGACATTTGTTGACCTGGAAAGTCCACTGGGCCAGAAAGTCCCATTTTCAGTGGAGAACTGGAGAGAAAAGCTCCACAACCTTAAATAAATTATTTTGGGGTTT
The DNA here is from genome assembly GCF_019279795.1 of Protopterus annectens. Lineage (NCBI taxonomy): Eukaryota > Metazoa > Chordata > Ceratodontiformes > Protopteridae > Protopterus > Protopterus annectens. The sequence goes on from NC_056739.1 coordinate 632,476,173, forward strand.
GTCTAAAATTCTGGAGCAAAGAAGTTGAGAGTTTATATATATGTTCAACTCAGGAGCAAGTATAAATAGGTCACTAGCATATGATCACAAAACCTATAACTAGCATCTGTGTTACATAAATAATTATTCGCTGAGTAAAAGCAGAGAACTTCCAAGTCATATCATAAATCACTTTAAACATTGAATGGGCCTTTACTGGTGCAATATTACAAAGAAATTATTGAAGTTTACTTGCATTAGGTTCAGTTGTGATGTGTTTGTCAGCACTTACAAGCAAGATGGCAGTGCTTTGTGTGGTAGTGGCCTATCCTGCTCTAAATGTACCTTTGTATTTTTTATGTTGATTTTCCATGAATCTTTGTGAATTGTATTTCAGGTTGTAGTTCGATGGGTGTCCATTTGATCTGACGAGTGCTGTGATGTCCGTGATGTCTGTGATGTCCGTGGTGTCGTGTTGAGTTGAGGTGCTTTGCTTTGCTATGAATATCACTAAACTGAACAAGGAAGTATTGGGCCTTCAGTGATGAATTTGTGTGAGTTCTAAATGCAGAAGGCTTAACCTTGAAAAATAGCGTTCAGTCCACACCATAAAAGGGCACAACTCAGCGGTAAAAGAACGCCAACCTCCGCTCACCCTGAACACTTCCACAATCCAAAAAACCTTCATCCTAGAAGGGTTTCAAAATGAATTCGCCAAGTGGTAAAAGTAACAAATTAATTTTATTATGACAAACAAGTTAATAGGTTCATAGGTTCATAGGTTCATACTAGGCTATCTGCCCAAGGGCATTTATAAGCCTAGCCCATAGTTATGTGGCTTTCGCCACCCCTTTAGTTTGAATAAAAACTATGCCTATCATTTTGCTGTGCCTCTGTCAAGCAGTGACGCTGAAGTAATCCCTGGGGTATATCTGCAATCTCCCATCCATTGGTCAAGATTCCTCTTGAACAAGACCAGAGAGGTGCTCTGCCTCACATGTACCGGGATTTTGTTCCACAGCATAGGGAGTCTCTGGGTGATGAATCTGTCCCTCCAGCACGTTCTATTTATAACCGTGTCAAGGTTTAAGTCTCCGCCCTTGTGGTTCTGAGGGATCTAGATTTTTGAGGTGAAGCATATTCATCAAATCTGGGTTTGACATGGCCTTATATGTCAGGCACAGGTCACCTCTGAGCAAGCGGTATGAGACTGAATAGAGCTGGAGTTCTTTCAGTCGGGCAGCATAAGACATATTTTGAGACCCTTTATCCTTTTGGTGAGGAACTTTTGGGGCCTTTCAAGCTGCAGCAGGTGTCTGGTCAGATACATTCGAACGGGCATTGTACTCAATCATAGGTCTAATAAGTGATGAGTACAGGGGACGATGACCTCCCTTGATCTAGATGTGAATCCCTTCATGATCAGGTGGGTGATATAGAAGGTTTTCCTAACTACTTTAGCAACATGAGTGTCAAACGAAGGCTACTGTCAACCTGGGTCCCCAGATCTCTGATGACTTTTTCTGTGCTCAGTGGATTGCCACCTATATGGTAGCTAGGGGTAGCCTTGTTTTTCCCAAAGGGTATGACTATGCATTTTTGGCGTTTAACTTCAGGCCATGGCTCTGGCACCAGTTATCCATTTCTGTGAGGCCCTTCTGGAGGATATCTGTGTCAGATGTGTTTTCGACTATGGCGCCAGTTTGCAGTCATCTGCAAACTTTGTCAGCCATAACCCTCCTGTGTTTGCTTGTACTTCAGAAAAGTAGATGCCGAACAAGAGTGGACCCAGGACTGAGCCCTGTGGGACACCACTTGTGACAGGCTTTGAGTCTGACATGGCTCCAGCAACTCTGACCCTGTGGGTTCTGTCACTTAGCCAGTTTGCAACCCATCTTGTGATGTATGGGTTTACATTCAAGCTGATGAGTTTTCGATGATACCTGAGTGGGGTATTGTGTCGAAGGCCTTTGCCAGGTCGAGGTAGGCTGTATGGACTGCCTTTCCCTCATCAATGGCCTTGGTGACTGTCTCGAAAAAGTCAACCAAGTTTAAGAGGCAGGATCTGCCTTTGACAAAGCCAAACTGAGTTGGATCCAAAGTCTGCAAGTTCCCTATGTCTTTATTTATGAGTTCCATTATGATCCTCTCCATGGCTTTGCAGATAAGGCTTGTCAAGCTAATGGGGCGGTAATTTCCAGGGTCTGTGGAGGCACCGCCCTTATGAAGTGGGACCACAGTCGCCGTCGCCACTCCTTGAGTACGTATCCTGAGGTGAGGCTAAGATTAAACAGGTGTCCTAACTGTGGGTTTAATTCCTCATTGAGTTCATGAAGCACACAGCCCGGGACACCATCCGGTCCCATGGATGCTGTGTTTTTGCCTTAGTGAGGGCAGTTCTCACCTGGGCGTTGGAGATGTTTGGGGGCTACAATCCTCTGGAATAGATATCTCTCCTTTTGGGGGAGGGGAGAAGTTTGCACTGAACCTGTCAGCCAGTATGTTGGCAATGTGTGTAGGTTCAGTAATTTTCACATCATTTTGAACTAATTCTGAGCATATCTGGGAGTTTCCTCCTAGGTTTCTAACATAGCTAAAGAAGGCCTTATGATTCTCTTTAGAGTCCTTGGCGATTTTTCTCTCAAAATTTGCCTTGGATGATTTTATGAGAGCTCTTAGTTTTTACTTATAATGATCAAAGGTGTCTTACCTTTCAAGGATTTTGCTCTATCTTGTAGTAGCTTCCTCCTTTTGTTGTAGAGCTTGTTTATGGCTGGGGTCCACCAGACTGGACGCTTGCCTTTGGTACAGAGAGTCTTAGTTTTGTTTGGGATTGCCTGATCCATGCAGTCCTGTAGGTGCTGGTAGAAGGCATTTGTAAGTGATTCAGCGGTTTGAGTAATGTTTACCACTGGCTCAGGGGCCTTAAAGGAGACCACACTAGTTTTTAGAAGTGTGAAATCGGCTTTTGAGAAGTTTTTCACTGTGGTCTTTTTTGTTTCAGGTGGGGGGGGATGAGGACCTCCAGCGAGATTAGTTTATGATCTGATCTCACCAGTGAGGGGTATACTTCCGGTGTTGAACATTTTGATCCCATGTTCGTGATGATGAGATCAAGTATGTTTTCTCCTCTTGTGGGGATGGTGACTAGTTGTTCCATGGCATTTGAGTTTATGAACTCCAGGAATCTTTGGGTTAGAGTGTTCGGGCTTGAGTAGTGTTCCCAGTCTATATTAGGGTAGTTAAAGTCACCTAGTATGATGGTGTTTGGAGATACATTTATCCCCTCCAATGTTTTCAGGAAGGCCATGTGAGGTTCCTGAGTTTGAGAGGGTGGCCTGTAACATGCTACAAATTGCAGAGCAGTCTTGCCTATGGTTAATTGCACCTGGATGGTCTCCGATGCATCATGCGTTGCCACCAACCTTGAGGTGTGGGTGTCCTTTATGAATATGGACACCCACCTTTCTTGGTGTTGTCCGGATTTTGGGGCGGAACGCATGATATGAGGTGAAACCTGTTAGTGCTGGGGTGCTCTCAGGAGCCTTGAACCAGGTTTCTGTCACAGCACAGACATCGATGTTCTCCATATTGAGAAGGGCCTCGAGTGCGTGCATCTTGAGATTGAGACTTCTGGCATTGAGCAGCATTACCCTTAGTGTTTTCCTTTTTGGTGTTCTAGGGTGGTAGGTTTAGAATTTGAGCCTTGCCTAAAAAGGCACTATGGGGTGGCAAGAGCCTTTGCCAATATCCGGAAGCCCAGGGTGACAGGTGCAAGCCGTCCCTTGAAGCAGCGTGGCTTGTCCAGCATGTCATCCCAGGCAGACAGACATTGGATCCCCTTTGAATGACACCAGAATTTAAGCCAATTATTAAAGCTGATCATCTTATCACTGTATTGTGGCATCATTCTAGGTGAAGGTAGGATACTGCTCAAGGTCAGGGTCATACCTGCCTGGGCTACATAATCAGAGAGCTCCTCGATTTCCCTTTTCATGTAGTCCAAGGAGGTACGTCTCAGGTCGTTGACACCAGCGTGGACAATGACTGAGTCGTACTTGTACCTGCTGTTGAGAGACCTGAGTGCTTGCGTTATGTGGCGGATTCTAGCGCCTGACAGGCAGCTTACTGTGACCTTCTCTTTACTCAGTCTGGTGAGCGGACGTCAGTGTGTCTGACTATGGAATCACCAATGACAAGTGTGTCTGGCATTTTGTTTGGCCTTAAGGGCTGTGACTGTTTGACACTCTGACTGTGTGGTCTATGTGTTGCATGTGTTGGGTCGTGAGGTGGTAGTTGTTTGGGTGTCTGCTTTGGTGGCCTCTGCTGTTTTGGTAAATTTTTGATCAGAGCCTCCGAGTATGTCTTTGTGTGAGTATGTGTATGATTTGAAGTTGTGATGGTACCATGTGTGACTGGGTATGTATTGTGTGTGGTTACCTTCTCCTCCTGTCAAGCGCTTTCACTCACTTGAACGTATATATATATATATATATATATATATATATATATATATATATATATATATATATATATATGTTGTGTGCCAAGAAACAACATGCCTATATAGGCATGTGGAAAAGTATGGGGTTAAATATAATTTTAGTTTTCAATATTAGAAAATGTTATACTGGATCCTAGAGGTGGTGATTATAAAAACATACTTGCATACAAGGAAGTATGGTGGCAACTGCTAACTGATGCCATGACACCACCAGGCTTGAATGACTATATTTCAGTAAAACCTTTACTTAATATTAGGTAGAATTATTTGTACATTATATAGAAAGGATAGAATTTAGTAAGGTAGCATTTTACTTACATTTATGGTTTTATAATTATGTATTCATATATTCCACATTCATCTTTGTATAAGGTATTACAGTTACATTTATTATTTATTTATTTATTGGTGGTATTTTTTAACAATTTTATAATAATTTTTATATATCTATTTTGATATGAGTTGTATTAAGTAGATTTATAGGAAACTGATGTTATTGAATGCAAGCATGTTGTTTTTTGGCACACAACATATATTTTTGTATAGTATAATGTGTATAAAAAAGAATTGTTTCACTTTAAATGGATTTGGCGCCAGAGACACTATTTAAACCATTTGTATCAGTTGACTAGCTGTTCTGATGAAGCTCACGTTCAAGTGAGTGAAAGCGCTTAACTTGTTTGTCATAATAAAATAAATTTGTTACTTTTACCACTTACTGTGGTGAATTCATTTCAAAACCCTTCTAGGACGAAGGTTTTTTGGATTGTGGAAGTGTTCACGGTGAGTGGAGGTTGGCATTCTTTTACCGCTGAGTTGTGTTCTTTTATGGTGTGGACTGAACGCTACTTTTCAAGGTTAAGTAGTTGGTTATCATGGATTCTGAGCACAACACGTCGGATATACCCTCGCCCATTAAAACAGAAGAAATCAGGGAACTTCAGTCGCAAGTTTCCTTGCTCAGGGGTGAAGTGAGTAAGCTGTTATCCATGCTTTCGTCTATTGGAGCTAATACTGGAGGCATCGTTGATGGTGTTATTGTCAATGGAGGTTCTGGCTCTATGAATTTACACTGTGGTTGTGGTTCAACCAAAGGTGCGGTAGAATCTGCTCATGTGCTAAGAACTGGCTATGTTGATGGGGGAATGAGACCTAGGGATGGATCGTTTGTGGTCACATCTTCTCCTGACATTCCCAATGGACAGGGAAATTGTCATATTAGTACCGAGGATATTGATTTACCCGCCTTACACAATCAGGTGGAACCCAGCAACAGCAAGCTTGTAGCCACTGACTTTACATTCGATTTCTCTTTCGGAGATCCAACAGATGAGGACAAATGGACTGGTACTAAGCCTAACAAAACGCAACTTATGCAAACTTACTTTAATGCCAATGCTAAGGGCACTGCTAATCAAGGTACTGTTCATTCTAATAATCTCAATGGCATTGGGGGAAGCTGTAAACAGCAAGAAGTCAATAAGGAAACACATTTAAAAAAGTTTTTTGACAATTATTGTGCTTTTGACAATGTCTCTGCTGACAATGTTAACGAGCAGTTCAACCCTCATAATTTGAAGGGTACTTTGAAAGATTTAATATATACTATGGGGAAGAAATTAAATATTATAAATTCTATAAAATTAGATAATGCTTATTTGTCCAAATGCATTGGTTCTAACATTGTACCTTTGGGATTACATTTTTTTTAAAACCCCTATGGGGTCGAACTTTCTAGTAGTAATAAGAGTGAATTCAATCAGTTATTTGACACTTTTGGTATGCAATTTATGAAATTACTGATTAAATGCAATGATGAAAAACTATGTAGACACATGAAGGAAGTTGAACAGTTAAATGACATCATTCTTAATGATTTGATGTTTATGCAATGGGAAAAATTGTATGTGAAACAATTTGAGACAGCTGAATTAAAAACTAAAAAAGCATATGATAAGAAGTGCAAAAAAAATTAAGAGAGACATTGAACAGTACAATAGGGGTCAGGTCTATCAGTGGGGAGAGGAGAATTATATGGACAAGCCTGCTTTGGCCAATTCCTACCACCACGGTATAGATGAACCTATTAAGAACAACCATCATTATGTTAGAACTAATAATTATCCTGAACAGCCAAATTTCAAGGGGAATTCAAATTTTCATCAGGAAGGGAAATATGGAAGACACTTAGATTGGAAAAGAGGAGGAAAATGGAGGAAGAAGAATTATCACCATCAGGAAGGGGAAGAATGGAGGAAATATTAATGGACACACTGGACAATCACAGTGAGCGGTCTGAAGTTGATCAGGATATTGTCACTGATTTTGTAATTTCTAGTTATAATCAATTTAAAATATACAATTACACACAATTTCCCTTGGATAAAACACATTTCAATTTATTGTCTAAGGGAATGAAATTTGTTCCTATGACAGGTTTTAGGTTGGTTGACTGTTTAAGTGAATTTAAATTATTCATTAGGAAACTGAATTTATCTTTGCTTTTTAAAGACAATAATGACAAATCTTTAAACAAATTTGATACTCTTAAGAAGAGAAGCAGTTTTGTTCCAGCTATGCACCCCAGTGTTCAGATTTACGACAGATTAGTCACACGACAGATTTATCAGATACAAAATGAGATCAAAGGTAAAAAATTGAGAAGTAATCTTACGTTAGATGAACAAAACACTTTGAAAGGATTGAGAGCTAATAACAACATACGGGTAATGAAACCCGATAAAGGTGGGGGTGTAGTCATATATGATAGTATAGAATACAGCTCTAAAATGCATGAGATCTTACATGTATCAGGTAATTATGATATTGTTTCCATTAATGAAATAAATATTGCCTATAGAAGAATCGATCTACATGTGGAAGAAATTTTATTGGATAGACAGATAACAGAGGATACTTACAATTTTATGAGAGTTGAATATCCCAAACTGGCCACATTAGTAGGTATACCCAAAACCCATAAAGATATAAGTAATCCACCTTTTCAGCCTATAATATCTGGCAGCAAGTCAAAGACATTCCCTCTAGGTGTTGTAGTAGATACCATGCTTAAACACTTATATAGGAAAGTCACCCATATGGTTAAAGATTTGTGGGAGTTTTTGAAAAACTACCCAATAGACATTTGGAAACATGGATACTTGTTTACATCCATTGATGTAGTGGATTTATTTTCATGCATACCCAAAGAAGAAGGAATGGAAGCCTTCACCAATAGTATTAGTATAGTGACCCTGAGTGGGACAAGGTGTGTTTGGTGTTAGAACTTATGTCTATAGTTCTGGACCACAACTATATATACTATGAAGGTGAACTCTTTAAACAAACCAAGGGCGTTGCTATGGGGGTGGCATGTGCCCCCATATTCGCTAATTTGCTGATGCTTGATTGGGAAGAGACTGTGGTTTTTCAACAGTGAATATTATAGAAACATCAAATATTATTCTTGCTTTCTGGATGACATCTACATTTTATGGGATGGTAATCAAGAAAGTTTAAACTATTTTGTGGACTACATAAATAACAGTAGTGGGTTTCTTAAGTTCACTTGCACCAGTAGTAGTGAAGGAGTAGCCTATTTAGACACTTTTATATCGAACGGTGATAAAGGCTTTAAGTCTAGAATATATAGGAAAAACACATTTACAAATTCATACTTGGAATATACCAGCAACCATCCTAAAAAAAAAATATTTAAGGGACAGTGTATTAGGGCTGTTAGGATGTCTTCAGAATATAAAGACATGACAGATGAACTGAGTCATATAACTAAATTATTTAAAGATGGGATATGATGGAAAAATGATGAGGGACGTAAAGGAATATGTTATAAAGGAAAGATGAAAGAAATATATCCCATTATTAGGAGCTAACATTAAGGGTGTGAATATTAACATCAATAGTAGGGAGATCAACAAAGCTTACAGTAGGGCATGTGTCTTGGAATATGGTCCACATACAAACAAAATTAAAGACATTCTAACAGATAACTGGAATGTTTTGACAGTGGACCAAGATATGATTGATATTTTGGGCCCCAGACCTACATTTGTATATAATATGGAAAGAAATATTAAAACATATTTGTAAAGGTGCATAAGAGACACTGGAGCAGATAATACCAAAAAGCACACCACAAAATGTGGTGCATGCAACCAATGTTATGTCATAAATGAGGAAGAAGGAATAGTATTGGACAATATCAATAAGACAAGACTGAGATTTACTCAGGGTAATTGTAATTCGAAATTTGTCATTTATTCGGCAAAGTGTAAGGCTTGTCCAGGATACTATATAGGGAAGGCAGAGAGAAATTTTAAGAAACGTATATATGCTCACCTGTATAGTATCAGGACAAACGATATCAATAATGCCCTATATAGGCATGTGGAAAAGTATGGGGTTAAACATAATTTTCGTTTTCAATATTAGAAAATGTTATACTGGTTCCTAGAGGTGGTGATTATAAAACATACTTGCATACAAGGAAGTATGGTGGCAACTGCTAACTGATGCCACGACACCACCAAGCTTGAATGACTATATTTCAGTAAAACCTTTACTTAATATTAGGTAGAATTATTTGTACATTATATAGAGAGGATAGAATTTAGTAAGGTAGCATTTTACTTACATTTATGGTTTTATAATTATGTATTCATATATTCCACATTCATCTTTGTATGAGGTATTACAGTTATATTTATTATTTATTTATTTATTGGTAGTATTTTTTAACAATTTTATAATAATTTTTATATATTTATTTTGATATGAGTTGCATTAAGTAGATTTATAGGAAACTGATGTTACTGAATGCAAATAAGCATGTTGTTTTTTGGCACACAACATACATTTTTGTATAGTATAATGTGTATAAAAAAGATTTTTTTCACTTTAAATGGATTTGGTGCCAAAGACACTATTTAAACCATTTGTATCAATTGACTAGATGTTCTGATGAAGCTCACATTCAAGTGAGTGAAAGCACTTAACTTGTTTGTCATAATAAAATAAATTTGTTACTTTTACCACTTACTGTGGTGAATTCATTTTGAAACCCTTCTAGGACGAAGGTTTTTTGGATTGTGGATGTGTTCAGGGTGAGCGGAGGTTGGCGTTCTTTTACCGCTGAGTTGTGTCCTTTTAAATGCAGAAGGCAAAAGCAGAGACAAGACTTAGCGGCCAAGGTTTGAATTTAAAAGGACCAGACTGAATGGTTGGTCTGAGTGATCCATTTTTTTTCGGTTTGGGACGCTGCTGATGGTGTTGGCGATGGAATGATGACTGCAGCGGTGTTGATGGTTGGATTGTTGTAAGATCGCTGTGCTGGCTGTGGCCATTCAGGCCTTCAGGGAGCAGCAGTTGTTCCTTATACAGCAACAGATGCCCGATTTTTATCTGTTGGGTTTCTGTCTGCATCAGATGTGGATCTGTGGTGCTGAAGGGGACCAGATTGGACTTGGGATATTCTGGAGTTGGCGAGGGAGATGAAGGCAATGTGGATGGACTGGATTGTTGGAATCGCATTTGCTGGAGCTTTGTGCTTTCTGTGCCTTCACTTGTACTGTTGTCACTGATGTGTATCTGTTTTTTTTTTTTTGTTTTTGTTTTTGTGTTGCTGTGTTTTTGTGTTTTTGTACATGTTCTGGGAGAAATTAATTTTCATTCAGCTGTTCACTGTGTATTGTTTTAATGACAATAAAGTTACTTTGATACTTTGATTTAGCCATAGAGCTGAGAAAATAATATGTACTCCTTACATTTCAAACATTCCTAACATTTTACAGAGCAGCACAAGCTTGTGAAAATGACCTATATGCAACACCAGTAAATACCAGAATGCATAACAATGTAAAATCTGTACCTGCACTAAAGACAAGGTAAGTGTGGAACTATCAAGAAAAAATATGTTATATAACTGATTACTCTCATATGGAAACATGTATATGCCCCTAAGCAAAACATTTGTCTGAGGAGTACAGTTATGTCAATAATATCTCCTCTGTCAGATTTTTGCTGTATTCAGTTATATATTGCAAACAATACTATGCATCAACTATTTCAATTAACCACCATCTATAAAACATGGAACAAATCAATTATACACTTATTTGCATACCTATACCAAGAACAAGACTAAAATAGCTAATGCTTTCAATGCTGTAATGACAATACTAACTGAAAAACATTGAGGTTCAACAATTATAGGCTTCATAGAACTGGCAGTCAGCCAGCAATACTTCAAGGCAGGGCAGATAAGTACCTTCTTGGGAAAACCTTTCAAAACATTTTTTCAGAGAAAAACTTGTGTTTTGTTGTAAAAATAATTATTTTATGCTAGGAACAATAAGTTTTACTCAGTATATGATTGTATGATAAAACTGTCTAAAATCTGTTTTTTTGTCTGTTTTATGGGCAGGATGTTGTGCTTTGAGGGGCTATCATTTGATATATATATATATATATATATATATATATATATATATATATATATATATATATATATATTTTTTTTTTTTTTTTCTTTTTTTTGTTTCTTCAAAATCATTATTTTCTGTCAAGAGTTTTACCAGCTCTCACAAGCTCCACTGTGGTTTCATTTTCTGATGGAGTAGTTACCAGTCTCTTTTGCTCTTCCTTCCTTGCGTCTGCAAGAAGAAGAAGAAATTTTCTATGGAGTCTTTTGTTGTTCAGCCAGCTCCTTCATTGCCTCAGCTGCATATGGTTGACTCTACTGTGGCCAGACATGGTTCCTAGGACCGTTCATTGATGTCTCTTGGTCACTCTGGTGCAACTCCTCAAGAAGCCATTAAGGACTAGGAGTTAAGCAACATAATCTGTGGCTGTAGGGTTGTTCTCTCCAGACAAGAGAGAACCACACTTGGTCTGTCAGTAGGTGAAGGTTTTCCACATAGCCAGGTTAGGATGCCTGATCTCTAGGATAGTGCTCTGCCAACTGCCATGGGTCTGTCTTTTTCCATGGAGTCTCCCAGGAAAAGAAAACAATAAAAAATAAGAATGTGACTTCTCCTATTTATATCGCCATGGACTGAGAAGGTATACTGGGATTTGCTAAGGAATTAATTTCTGCTTTTAATGTTTCAAATTCTGTTTCTTCATTTATTTTAAGTAGAAAAGGAAAAAAAAATGTTTCTCTCATTCTGACACTGATTCTCAATCGGATAAAAGGGATTTTGGGGTGAGGGGATGTTTTTCTTCAGTGATTTCTCCACAAGCTGAAGATTCAGATTCTGAGGAAAATGCCTCTTCAGATTTTCCTCCAGAGTTACCTTTTTCTGAGACATTAACTAAGATGAAAGTGGCATTTAAGTGGGAACAGACTAAAACCCATATTTCCCGGCAAAAGTATTTTGATTTGTTGCAAATGGATATTACATAGCCTGCAACTGTCCCTCCTGTTTCAACAGTTTTAGAATATCTTTTCTTAACAGCTTGCAGTATGCCTGACAGTCAATCTCCTGCTCCTAAGAAGTCTGATAGGTTATACAACATACCTCAGACCCATAAATATCTGTTTTCTAATCCTATGGCAGACATTGCAGTTATTTCCTTTTCTAAAACAGATTGCTAGTGCTAACCACATTCCCTCTCACAAGGATAGGAAAACATTTGATATATTTGGGAAAAACATTTATTATTCTGCTGCCTTAACTTTCAGAATTTTGAGCTGTCAGGCTCACATTAACATTTTTACTGGTTTCCTTTAACTTTTAACCAGTCCTCTTCTGAGGTGAGCAGTTCATTGAATGCGTTTATTATATCTGCTCCTCATGTAATCAAACACTCTTTAAAGTGTGATTATGATTCAGCTGATGTTGTCACCAGAGGCAGAGGTGCAGCTATAGATCAGTTATGATATTTGCTTGGCTACATTCTCAAAATCTACCAGAAGATGTTAGAACTGAGATTTTAAATTATCCTCTTGACAAAGATGTTCTGTTTGGCCCTCCAGCTGCTGAGGTACTTAAGAGATTTGATGAAAGAGGAAAGTTGATTCAGGAGGGTGATCTAGATTGTCCAACCCAGCTTTACTAAGTTTAATAAAACATTCTTTCTAACATTGTATCCTTTTTCAAAAAAGCTATTTAACCAGCAAGATGGCGAAAAGCAGGATTTTAAAATGCAATTGCAAAGAGGCTCCACAAAGATAGGTAAATCATCCCAGAACCAAGGAAGTCCAAAATGTTAGAATGCAAGGCAGATGTGGTGTGTGAATCTTCAAGTTGATGTTGTCAGCTCAAAGATGGAATATAGACTACAGAGCCTCTCTCACAGAGTTCTTAAATTAATGTATCAAATATTACTGCTGGGATAGCTTGCAGAATGACATCATTTCTTGTCATCTGACTCTATCCCAGTTAATACCCCCCACTGCTGAAAGCTAGCAGTATTTAGCATCCAGCTGTGAAAATACATGGACAATGGTTTTCCCTCAGATCTTTGCATATCCTGGAAGTCATAAAACAATAAAACACTTCCAAGACAATACAGAAAACTTCTCAGCACAGACATGCCTGTTTCTGTACTGAAATTGAAAGATAACATCTTTTATATGGCCCAGCCATAAAGTAATTTAATTTCAGCTATTGTTCTGAAGTTTTACAAGTTAACCTTCTGTATTCCAGTCTCCCCTATTAAAATATATACATTTAAACAGTTACAATAGTGTATATACATTTCTCTTCTATTCCAGTAAGGTATACTGTGAATACATTTCAAACAGCACTTTGTAAAATACCTCTTCAGCACATGTCTGTACAAACCATCTTATATAACATATGGCTCAAATACTTTTGTAACACAAACATCTTATATGAATCATGTTGATATTCACAAATGACATATAATTATTTACAAAATCCCAGATAGCTGGGCTGGCTGTACCTCCTTTGTCACATCCACCACCACCAGCCTGCCCTGGCAAGGTTTCACTCACTCCTAGGTCTGCAAGTTCTAGACTGGCATCAGGTTACATCAGAAAGTGGATTTGGAAAATTATATAACGGGGGTATACATGCACTGGGAACCCCCCCTTCATTTTCAGGGGATTCCTCTTCATCCTGTAAACCAAACATCCTTGTTTCCTCAAATTTTGGAGCAAATGTCTCAAGGGGTAATATAACTAATGTCCTCAGATTAGAAGGGCAATATTTGTTATTCAAAGATCTTTCTGGTGCCAAAGACAGAGGTAACTTGGAGACCAGTCCTAGACCTATGCTTTCTCAATCTTTTTTGTCAAGGTCCCAAAGTTTAAAATATTATCCCTTCAAAACCTATTACCACTCCTTCCTTTACATAACTTCTTGGCAATGTTAGGCCTAAAAGATGCTTACCACTGTATTCCTATTGGCAAAGATTTCAAATGTTTCTTAAGATTTTCTGTATCTGACTAACATTATTAGTTCTGTGTCTTACCCTTTGGTCTATTTACTGTGCCAGTGGGTATTTACAAAGTATCTGGATCCAGTAATTGCTTACTGCAGACTTCAAGGAATTTACATTTTCCATATTTGGACAATTGTATATTTGCAGATTCCTTTTCCAGTTGTCAAGTTTTTCTGGCATGTGTCACAAAACTCCTGCTCAGTCTAGGATATCAGCTGAACTTACAGAAATTCTTTCTTATCTCTTCACACAGAATACTTTTCTGTAATGTCTTTTGTATACTTTCCTAGGAAGAGCTTCTCTTCCACTGGACAAATATAAGTATGCAAAGAAGTATTTCTGAGCTTTTACAACCAATCTCTGGCATCTGCCAAGGAATTTCTGAGGACTCTCAGTCTCATGGATTCTTTGATTATCATGATTCTCTTAGCCAGATTTTACATATGAAAAATTGTGTCTATATCATAACATTGAAGTTGCAAAACCTCGAATGTTATGATATTGAACCCAAAACCTCGAAGACTGAGAACAGCGAAGCCACAGAACATTGAATTCTATCCCAGGGAAAGAATTTGGTGGGCCGTTTCCATGGCTTTGCTATTTCCTCCACTGTGGTGCGATCTCAGAGTTGGTATATTTAAGTAGGGGGGTTTGGGGGGAAGCCCCCCACATTAGACATAGTTAGTAGTGTTTGTGTGTTTTGTGCTTTGTGCTGGAACAGCAATTTTTTTCCCAGGGAAAATAATCGCTGTTCTCAGCTTTCAGAGTTTTCAGTTTTTGCGGTTATAAGTTTGATGTTATTGCATTTCGATCATGTGATAGAAACTCGAAAAATTCGGTGTTACCTCAGGATAGTCTATTCTCTTTTCAGATTCCAGTGCTGGGGTTTGTGAAAAGGGAGATATTGGGATGAATGGATCAGATCTTTCTCAATCCAGGTCTTCCCTTCTCTACTCCAATGCCTCTTCAGTCTGTTACAGTAGATACTTCAGACTTGGTAACTGTATGAAATATTGGGACCCACTAGAGTCCCAAAATCTGAAAATTAAATGGCTGAAAGAATAGACTTACATATAGTCTGGGATACCATTTCTCAGAATATTCCCTTTTCTCCAAGGCTTGGTGAACTCGGAGTTGGTATATGTAAGTTCTGGGGTGGATGAGGCAATCCCCCTCACATGGGTGGGTGCAGGGGAGCTTGCACCCCCTGCAAGAAGAAATTTAAAGGAGAAGAACAATTTTTGAGATTCTCACTTCTCCTGTGTTTTTGGTCTTTTTTTTGGCTTATTGGCATTCAGTATTTTGAGCGTCATTTCAATTAGGGAGCCTTCAGACTTCACTTGGAGGGCTGTGGAATAAGGAGGACAGACAAAAGCACATTAATGTCAAAGAGATGCTGGTAGTTATTAGTGCTTTGAAAGCATTATATCATCTTTGGTTCCCAGGACCTCTTCAAGTTATCACAGACAACACCACAACTTGATGTGATGGCCTGTGACATTGCAATTCAGCTCAACTTGACCCTTCTCACTACATATAATTTGTCAGAGCAAAATATTGTTCCAGACAAACTGAGCATAGACAGGACAGGCCCTCCCGAATGGAAACTGCTCATGGGTGTCTTCTGGGCATTGATAAAACTGTAGGAAACACCTCATATAGATCTGTTTGTATCCTTTCAAAACAGACAGTTAAATAAATTCTACTCCTGGATTCCTTGCAAACATCTCCGGAAGACAGATGCGATCTCATTCTCATGGACAGGAATGTTCCTGTATGCTTTTTTATTCTTAAAATTGATATAAAGTGTTCTACTAAAGATCCAGAAGGATTCTCCAAAGATATTGGTGGTGACTTGGTTTTGGCCCATGCAACCGTAGTTCTCCCTTCTTTTGAATTTGGCCAGTGTGAAATTACCAAACATTTCTCTACAGACTTATGAAGGTGGAGGGGATTATCACCAGTGCAAGTGTTCCAGTCTAAGTTAAAATCACCTGTGATAATGGTTTCGTGAGTGTAGGTTGAGGCTGTCAAGGCTATGAGTTCCTCAGTGGCAGTGGGAGTATTGTTGGGAGGTATGTAAGTGGCTATTATGGTAATATTTTTCTTTGGGTTGATTCTGAGCCATGTTACTAGGACTTCAAAGTTGTTATCATAAGAGTATTTGATGGGTAGGTGGTCTATGCTTATCTTTGTAGAAGACTACAACCCCACTTCCCTTCTTCCTGATCCTGTCTAGCCTGTGTGTGCAATAACCTTGTGGGAGTATATCTGAGTCTCTTATATGACGTTTTAGCCATGTTTATGTTGCTATAAGAATGTCTGGTGAGTATTGCGCAATGGCTGCATGAAAGTCTGTGATTTTGTTGACTAGGCTTTTAAGGTTCATGTTAAGAATGAGAAGATCTGAAGTTTTAATGTGAGAAAGGAGTGGAATGGTAGGCATGATGTTATGTTGTGCAGCATGTGGGCCGGGATTGGAGTGTATATCGCCACTATGGAGAATCTGTGATAATATACATGCATGTTTGTGTGACAGTTTGGAGAGTATGTCTAGGTGTTTGCTGAAGTGGTTAGTGGTATTGCTGACAACTACATGTTTGAAGTGGAAATATGCAATAGGTGTGTGATTGTGGAGTTGGGATGAGATGGCAAGGTAGGAGAGTGAGGAGTGGATGGTATTAGTCTAATATAGTGTGGGGGTATAGACATGTTGTATCTGTAGGTGAGTGTAGGATGTTAGATAGTATGCTGATAGCAGTAGGGTATAGAGTGTGGGCAGGAGAAAGAATGTGGTCTGTATTCTTTGTTTTGGAATGTTGGGTTAGCTGTATGGTGTGATACAGAAGATGTAGGAACAGAGGGGTTTTGGTGTAATGTGGTGGGAGTAGAGTGATTAAGGACAGTTGCAATTAAGTTGTGTGAGGAGAGGGGTGTAACAGTCTATTGGTTAATTGAGGTGTGACTTGTGGATGGAGAGTGACTGCTGATTTGGGGGAAGTAGGGGGGAGTGGTTATAGTTTGTGTATGTAAGTATATACCCTTGTGTATATACTTACATATGTTTTACATTTCCCTTTTTCCAAGCATATTATTTTTCAGCTCTATAGCCTCCATCGCAAGGAATGAAAGCACTGAAGCTTCTGGCAACCAAACTGCTTTTTTACAAGGCTCTGCTCAAACCCCTGGCAGTTAGGGCACATGTAAGGAGCCCTCAAGCTTTGAATAGCTGGCCAGTGGTCATATCCTGAGCAGGATATAACCCAATTAGTTTAATCTGCTGTTACAGAGATCAATTACAACATCTAGTATTATGAAAAGTTTACTTACATAACTGTACTTTTGTTTACAGTGCTATTTTTGTGTGTTTGATGTTGAAAATTGGAAAGTGTGAAACCTACACAGAACACTGTGCATTGTTTTTAGCTGGAATCAGGCAAAGAATTCTGAAAACTGTTTTTTTTGTGAGTGTTAACTGCATAAGGTCACACCATAAGCAAAGAGAGGCAATGAAAATCAAACCCTGAAGCCCTGGAGTAGGGGAATCAGGAAGACAAGAAAGTAGTTCATAGGTTCATAGGTATGTACTAGGCTAATGACCACGGGGGTGCATTTTAAGGCTAGCTGTGCATCCCAAATGTCTGATAAGTTCTAGTATGCTTGATTGTATAAGCAGGAATATGGGAGATGAAACATTTACAAGCAAGAGCCTGTGAGATATACCATTTACAGGCTGGCTGTGTCTATTACAGAAGTAGGTGCCAAACCAGGAGCGAATTTCTGAATACCCATCCAGTTGTCTAAGTTACACTTAAATAATGTTAGGGAGGAATTCTGCTTCACATCGGGGAGCCTGTTCCAGAGAAGGGGTAGTCTCTGGGATACCTACCTATAACCTATCTCTCCAGCAGGTCCTATTTATATCACAGGTAAGGTATAAGTCTTTAGACTGTATTATTCGGGTGTTCTTTGTTCTGTGGATATGAAGGAGGTCCATCAGACTGGGTGCAAAGGTACATTTTATGACAAGCATAGTGCTCCCCTCACAGCCTGTAGTAGACAAAATACAGGGATAGGGCTTTGAGGTGGTATTCATAAGACATATTATTTATGCCCTGTATTTGTTAGTGAGGAACCTCTGTGGATGTTCCATTTGTTGGATGTGCCTGGTTAGGTACATACCAAAGGGGACATTGTACTCAATGATAGGTTTAATGAGTGCTGAATACAGCAAAACAGTGGCTTCTTTGGAAGTAGATGCCATAACTTTGTTCATGCACACAAGATGACAATGTTAATGGAATGAACACCAATACATATATAAATATACATACATATCTATAATATATATATATATATATATATATATATATATATATATATATATATATATAAAACTAAGAAATTAACTTTGTGACAATAACAGCATTCAAAGAATAGTAAATCACACCAACTCTTGTAGTACTTTAGCGCTTTTATCTTATTTATTATCAAGACTTCATCAGAATGACATGTTTCATAACTGTTATGAAACATTTATGAAACAGTTATGAAACATGTCTTTCTGAAGAAGTCTTGATAATAAATAAGACAAAAGCACTAAAGTACTACAAGAGTTGGTGTGATTTACTATTCTTTGAATGCTGTTATTGTCACAAAGTTCATTTCTTAGTTAAAATTTTTTTTCTTCGTTCATTTTTTGAGTGCGGTTAATTTTAGTTTTTTATATATATATATATATATATATCTGTGTATATATATATATATATATATATATATATATATATATATATATACATTTTATATATATATATATATATATATATATATATATATATATATATATACAGAGAGAGAGAGAGAGATCTATATTTACATCTGTCTTCCTATATCTATATTGATAGATATATAAAACCACAGGGAAAATTTGTATTTCCTGAACATTGAAGTTGCTGGCTGAACCTCCTTAAAATCAGGAAAAAAGAACCATGAACTGTGGCCAATCTCAGCAGAGACTTCAAAGTAATCAAGCACAAATAACTTGCTTAGAAAAAACATATTAAATAGGTAAGTGCTTCTGCCCTTAACAGAGCTTCATCAGATCTAACTGCAATTTACATGACATGCTTTATTTATATATGCTTTAACACTATATTAGGGAAATGCAGCACATGTGCACACTACAAACCAAACATTGTACAATAACATACAACCCCCAAGAAATGCAAAGCCCTGAACCAGTGCACTGACACAGTGAAAATTATTATGAGTACAATGAGCTACTGAATGAGTTAGAATAAAGGCATTAACTGTACTTTATTACAGACTGATATGTACAGAGATGCTTTGCTCATTTGCATGCTCAGCTAGTGCATGCAACAGATTTATCATCAGTTTGCTATATATGATATGGAATGTCATTTCTCTATTGTTATATATGGTCTTCAAAATTGCTCCCTGCCAATTTATGCAGTGTATGGTCACAGAAAAATTATTTTGAATTATAAGCCCTTTATAGGCGTGAGTATGGTATCTGTCTGTGCTTTGATCATATTATAAGTAGGAAATGTAATTATAACACAGAGATGTAAAAGGGAAGTAAGCAGAGGTGAGCAAGATGGAGGTGTGATAAGAACTCATATTTCTAAACTTCTTGGCTCAACAATGATGGATAAATCAATAAATTTGGTTAGGAAGTGCAAAACTTGATGACATAATCTACAACCTGATGTTAGACAAGTTTCAGTTCAGGGAAAAAGAAGCCATAAAATCAAGAAAAGAAAAATACACCTAAATGGATTTGAACACCTGCCTCCATCACTGATATTCTCTAAACCACTGTATTAGCATTGCATTCCACACAAGCACTCTTAGAGTTTGTTGAAAACACATTTCAAGGGGATGTTAGAATAGTGTTGAGACTGAAAAGTGTACATCATTGAACAACATAAAAGAATCTGTAGATCAAAAACTGTCCACCTAGTGAACTGACAATATCCACATCACTGCATGAATACACTGAATAATGGAATAAGTTAGACTATATGCTTTAGGTTTATCTTATTTTCAGATATGTAGGGTGATGTGCATCAACCATCAGCTCATGTATGTAACCAATTACTGTACACTATGGATTTTTTGCAGACTAATACAAAGTAGACTTCAATGGATTTTAATCACTGCTTTTCTGACTGATATACTCTAGACCAGTACATTAGCAGTAAAGACACATAAAAACTTACAGCAATGTTGTTAGAAGTCACACATTTCAAGGGAATGTTAGAACACTGTTGAAGACTGACACATGAATATTATTAAACAACATACAAGACTCAGGAGATCAAAACCCTCCACCCAGTGTATTGACAATGTACACATCACTGCATGAGTATATTGCACTATGGAGGCTCTTACATACACATATTGTTTTCCTTATTTCATATTTGCATGATGATGCATATTGATGATCAGCTGATTTGCACTAGTTCTGGCAGTGTCTTAGCATATGCTATGGATTTTTCTTCATTTTTCAGAACATGAAAAATGCAACTTCTCTTTGTTTATGGATGGACACTGATGTTACTCTGTGTGACCTGTTATGCAACCCACAACCACATAAAGATTATTTTGTTCTTTTATAAGCCTTTTTGGGCATGTGTGTGGAGTGCAAATGTAATTTTGATAAGATTAAAGGTTGAAAACAGTATAAGACAAATATGATAAACAGTAGCAAGCAGAGGGTACAATATAAGGAATAAGGATTGAGCAGGATGGAAGTAGGTAAAGATGAAAGATATACAGTAAGATAATTGAACCTATGCCTTTCTAACTGATGTTTTTATAACCAGTGCAATAGAAAGTGAAGCCACAGAAGAACTTACAGTGAAGTTGCCAGAAAACAAAGATTTCAAGGAAATATTAGAACAGTGTTGATGACTGTCAAATGAACATCCTTACAACCATTGAGAGACCAAAAAACTCTACCCATTGTATCAGTGATGTACACATTCCTGCGAAACTCTTGTATGCATTATGTTTACCTTCTTTCATATTAGCATGTTAAATGATTTGCACATAACACAGATTTTGTTTGTAGACTGCTACAAGGCAGATCTCACCTGATTTGAATAGCTGACTGTCTAGCTGACATACTTTAGACTAATGCAGTAACCAGTGAAGTCACATAAGGACTTTTATTGAAACTGTCAGAAAACTTCAAAGGAATTTTAAAACAGTATTGATGAGAGAAAATTGGATATTATTAAAACCATCAGGAGATTAAAACTCTCACCCAGTGTATTCAGGAGTGGACTGAGCCATGGAAGCAGCTGATTATATGCATTAGGTTTATCTTATTTTCATACAACATGTGGATGCCCATCAATGATCAGCTCATATGTGTTGCTGATGACAAATTTAATAGCTCTTGACATGGATTTTTTTTTTGTTTACATATTGATACAAGGTAGACTTCACTGGAATTGACCCTCTGGCTTTTTAACTGATCCTCTGTGTAGCCAGTGCATTAGCAAGAGAAAACACAGAAGAACATACATTGGAGTTGTCAGGAAACATACCTTACAAGGGAATGCCAGAATGGTACTGACAGAAAACTGAAATTGTAAGATAACATACAACAATCATGGGATTAAAAAAACGAGCCTTGGAAGATGTTACAGACACTTATATGTTTATACTATGCCACATTTCATGTTATCGTATTGGCTCATGACATAGATGTTATTCATTATTGCCATAACATGATAAATTCTTTTTTATGATAAGGAAACTAGGTAGGCTTCAAGGGGATTAGAAACCAAGCTTTTCCTACTCCTATACTATACATCAGTGTATTAGCTAGGGGAGTCACTGAAGTTGTCATACAGTAAGGAGTCATTAAAAAGACAAACATCACAGAAATGCAGAACATTTGCAAAGTGGATAACAATCAGTGTAAAACATGATACAACCCTCATGGAAGTCTAACAACACATCTACTGCACTGACACTTTACAAGTCACTTAACGAGTACACTAAGTCATAAAAACATTTTGAATAAGAGAATCACTTAACTGTACATTTACCTGCTGATATTAATCCATGCTTAGGACATGTGCACTACCCATGTCAATATTGTAGAACATTCTAAGGATTTTTCTTCATTTATGACATAAGATGAGGACTGACATTTTCCATTGGTTGTACATGTGCATTGACAATGCTCTCTGTTGCTCACTGCACAATGTATAACCATAGAAAGATTATTTTTTATAAGTCCTTTGTGATTAGGGTGTGCTGTGTTTAGTTTTTACCAGGTTAAGGTTTGGTAATGAGAATATAAGACAGACATGAAAAGGTAAAGCAAACAGAGGGTAGTCCGCAGGGTGAGGCAGTAAGAAATGAGCTGGATGAAGGTGGATTAGGAGCATATCTCAAAACTTCTTAGCTTAACAGTAATAAATGAATGCAGGCTTAAGTTTTGTCTAAAACAGCTAAACTCCTTGAAAAAAAATACAAATTTGTTGATAGGAAGGTTTCATTTCAAGGAAATGGAACACATGATAGTAAGAAAATATGAATTCACCTCATCTGGTATGAACCCCTGCCTTTGTTACTGATATTTTCTAGACTAGTGTTTTAACAAGTGCAGCCATAGAAGAACTTACGATAAAGGTGTCAGAAAACATGCATTTCATGGGAATGTTAGAACAGTACTGAAGACTGAAAACTGAACATTGCAGGAGGATTGCAATGTATGATGAAAATAGAACCTTGTAAAACAACATAGCTCCCTTAGTGGATTAGAACCCTGCACCCAGTGTACTACAAAAGGACTCTTCTCCCCGTGAATGCATTGAACAGTTACAAGTAAATGTTAGCTTTATCGTATTTCATAATTGCTCATGTTCTCTTAGTTCAATTTTGTGATCAATGGCAATATCCCTTGTGCATGCCAAGGATTTTTCTTCAGTTTTGCCATAGGCTGAGAAGTAATTTCCTCTGAGGTTTTATATGGGCATCACTGTTGCTCTCTGTGAATCATTGTGCAACATATGACCACAGAAAGATGAATTTAATAGATAAGTCCTATTTGGACATGTGTGTGCTGTGTAATGTGTTTAACATTTTTTTGGACATTTAAAGGTTGAAAATGGGAGTATAAGACAGAGATGAAAAAGAGAAGCAAGCAGAGGATAAAACACAAGGTCAGCAAATAAGGAGTGAGCAGGATGGAGGTGGGATAGCAGCATACCACTCAGATTCTTAGCTCAATAATGATGTTGACCTGCAATATATATGTGTAATACTTGCTGACAGTAATTACCAATGATTTGTCAACAACTGTACTTTTTAGACTTAACAGTAGTAGCCAGTCAAGTACACATTACAGAAATATCCGAGAAGTTGAGAGGTATGAATGGGAGTATTTTTTTTTTTTTGGTCAGGTGTCCTTTTATTTGTTATTGAGAGGGAAAAGTTTGGGAATGAAGTCAGAAAAATAGGAGTTGGGAGTAAGAAGGGGAGGGTAGTTTGCAGGGAAAGACAAACATGATTGACAAGGTGTGGGGGTAACAAAATGAGTGATGGGGAGCACAATGGCATAATAGACCAGACAAACAGGAGAAAGACAATGGTGAGAGTAGGATTGTAAAACAGACAGGGAGGGCATAGATACAAAAGGAAGGGGAACACTGAGTTTGGGGATAGGACTGAATGTTCTGAAATGCAGTCTCTGCTAGCTTAGACCCAGTGGGAGATTCCTTCTGACACTATGAGCTGTCACCACTGGGTCCTGCCTCAGAAGCTGGATATAACTCTGGGCAAGGATGTGTCTCAACATGTTGCTGAAGCATGGTCTCTATATGGCTGATGCAGGCATCCAGTCTCTCATCTGTTATCTTCCCTATGAGCTCTGCCAGCTTCCAGTGGTTGACAAAAGTTTCCTCTCTACTTGCATTGCAATTGTTGGGTACCACTTACCAACATCCTGGTGTAGGACTACCCGTCGCAGGTGGTGGAGGTAGGGGAGGAGTTGTGCAGGTAACTGTGACAGGCTGGACCCGGATGTGCTGGGTGCCTTAGCTGGTGGTGGTGA
This sequence comes from Protopterus annectens, assembly GCF_019279795.1. Taxonomy (NCBI): domain Eukaryota; kingdom Metazoa; phylum Chordata; order Ceratodontiformes; family Protopteridae; genus Protopterus; species Protopterus annectens. The sequence goes on from NC_056739.1 coordinate 632,500,181, forward strand.
TACTGCTGCCACCTGTGGGGAGATGACCGGCCATGCTAGTGTGGTCAATGCAAGTAGCTGTGCTGTTGCAAATAACAGTAACAGAAATGGAGAGAAAATAAATAAATGTATGAAACAGAAAGGACAGTGACAGAGAATGTGAGGAAAGATACATACAAAAACAATGAAACTGCATTCTTAACTATGTTGATATTCATACAGTAAAACAAAATAACCTTTTAAGGCTAGGACTTACACAGGCATGTCATCAACCTGTTTGTCTGAGTATTACATTTTGGGGAGAATAGGACAAAAAACATCTTCACATGCAGGCTGACGTAAGATCATACCAACTGCAGGAGATATTTATCAGGAAAAGAATATATGTGCTTGTTGCCAGTGATGCTGTTTCTGATTTGACAAGAACACATCTGTACATACACATAAGAAACCTGTTGATCACGCAATAAATATGTCAAGCACAGGTGGCAGACGAGGGACAGATGCAGCTCCTTTATAGTCTCCACCTGTACAAGCAGCGGCATGCCATAGCACAATTCTAACATTGCACAGTCATACTAATTTCATTAAAATAAACCAGTACTGCCAGATATGGTACTGCTGTATAAAAGTTATACAGAATTATTTTTAATGGACACAACTGTTACTATGCAAATAGACACATTTTTCACAACAGCAGCTATACTTAACCCAGCACTCTCTCAGGCATTCTAGTTTGCTCCTATGCATCTCCCTGTTCCTTTCAAAACTAAAAAATACATAATGAAAAAATTGAAAGGTGGCATACATTGGTAGGGTATTTAGTTAGTGAAAGAATGTATACTTACACCACTGAGTTGATGACTGGGCTGTAAGTTCAGCCTCCAAGTGACAAAGGAGGGAACAGGGAACAGGGAACTTTGCATCAAAACAAGTTAGTGTAGTGCTAGCAGTACTTTTCCTTCCCTTTTGTGGGATACCAGTAGCATGGGTGTCACTCTTGGTCAACCTATTCCAGGCATCAGAGTCTCTGCCTATAATGCTTATGGAGGATGTCCAGAAAAATTTTGCACTCCTCCTCATACCATCTCTGGTCTCTAAAAAGAACACTACACTCACCTTCTCCAACCATATTTGTCTCATCTTCAAAGATCAAAATGGCAGATAACTTCATCTCAAAACAGTTCTTGTGTGTCACAGCCTTCATCCAAATATGGACACTGATGGGAACCTTATTTACACAATGGATGGCAACATAATGAAATGAATGCACTGTATTATTATTATTATTATTATTATTATTATTATTATTATTAGGGTTCTAATGACAGTGAGGTATGAAACAAGGCAGTTCAAGTCCTCTTTTTGCTGGTGAAAATAAATGGTCAGCATCAACTCTATCTTCAGGCATTAATTACGGAATGACAGTTCTTCCTATCCTAACATAATAGTCTTCCCACAAGTGAGGGAATCTTGTTGGAGGTACTCAGGCATGTACGTGACACATGTAGTAATCTTCATGATGTTTATCAGGTTTCTTCATCAAGCAAATTGAGAAATTCCAAAACAATAATGATAGTTATGATAGTTATGTTGTAAAGCTATATGCAATGCTGTGTCTCTTAGCTACTGCCACGTTCTGCTCTGCTCGTCTCCATTTGGCATGGTCATCCCCTGCTGCTGGTTCCTCCTCTGACTCCTCATCTGTTTCAGATGCTTTAATAATTATAATACACACACAGTAAGTATTGTTATACATGTGGTGGGTTCATACTGCAGAGCACCAGTGGATGTATCAAGACTGCAAAGGCATGATTTCAGCAGCCCAACAGACAGTCTGTGATGTTTCTTGTTTGTGATAGTATATGGTTGTACCCTGATCAGTTTGATTGTGTGGATTTGTGATGAGTGTCATGAGCCAGCGTTGTGGTGCATATCCAGCATCTCCACAAGATGGTCCTGTGTGAGCTTTCAAAACTGCCTTGGCGGCCTGCACACACATTGTTGATGATAGCCCTGTGCATTACAGACCACCTGGCATTTAATGGAGTTATACCCTTTGTAGTTCACATACCTCCTTCCCAGTTCAGCAGTTGAGGCCTTTATTTCAATATGTGTAGAGTATATGGCCCCCAGTACCTCAGGGAAATAGGTTATAACAAAGAACTCTCTCAAAGGTGTTTGTCTCCCCTGTAAGTTATGGAGAAACCAAATATGCTCCCCACATAAAGAAGCATGGCATCAAGGAACTGATTGAGTCTTCTCACTGCAGATGCCTGAGATACCCCTACCTGTCTCCAGTAGGTTGCTGAAAGGTCCCTGTAGCTAATATATATATAAAGCCACATATACCTTGTATCAACTGGGACAGGTACTCCATGAATCCCAGGGTGCTTCATATGCGGCCCACATATGTTCACATTTTCCTGCATGATATTACTGTCCATATGGTACCAGTCCACTCTGACAGTGTCATGAAGGGCATAAAATGTTAAGCATTATTGGAAGACCAGTGCCTCTAGGGAAGAAGTCACACACTGTCAGCTGCATTGGCTGCTATGTGAGCATCCTGTAGATATGCATTTTCAATAGCAGTGTCAACCCTTAACATTGAGCACTGCTTCATTTTACCTGAACACGAGCATATGGTCATGTGCAAATCTACAGCGAGTGCATAATCACTGCACAGCATTTAAAGGTTTCTGAATTCCTCTGCCATGTTTTAAAACTCATTAGCAAATACAGCACTTCATTATACAGTCAACGGTATATGGCAAGGCTGACTATGTTGCTGGGTTTTCTGAATCACACACATTCTGCTTGGGGACAGTCAACATGCAAATTTGCTTAACTCGATGGCACAGTTTTCTGAATACTGCCCTTGTGTCCTTCATTTCACAAGCTATTAAATGTTTTAGGAAGATAACATTATTTACATTTCAGGGTCATTTTTAGTGTGTCCAAGTTAGAAAATTTGGAAGCTGGAAGCATGTTGTAAAGAATTTCATTCACTGATTTGTGTGTGTGTGTGTGTGTGTGTGTGTGTGTGTGTGTGTGTGTGTGTGTGTGTGTGTGTGTGTGTGTGTGTGTGTGCTGCTCACAGTCACACAGTAGGCAAATAGACGCTGAGGGAATCAAACCATGGAGTACATGAAGACAAGGAAGTAGTTTTCACAACAATGGCTCATACTTTTAATTCTTTAAGCTGTGACCATAACATCACAAAGATGTCTCTGATTTTGCCTCCTTTTTGGTTTGTTCCTCATAAATGTGTGTTTTTTTGACAAATTAGAATCTAGAACAGAAGCTGCCATTAAAAAAGGAACAATTAGTACAGCATGTACAGTTTTTCATGATAACTATAATAATTAGTCAGAGGAGGTTAGAAAAGATTGGGAAGAGAGATTGGACAAGCAGTTCTCAGGGAAACAATGAGAGGATATATGTATGTCTCCCAAATATGCAATAAAATCTTGAAGATTTAGGATTTTTGCTTGGAAATGTTTACATAAATATTTTTATACCCCATGTAGACTTCAGATAATTTTTCCTCAGGTAGACAGCTAATGTTGGAGGTGTGACAGGGAAGAAAGAGATACTTAGGAACATATTTTCTGGGACTGTGGTAGGTTGGCAGACTTTAAGGATTCCCTGGAGGATGCATTGTTGGAGATGCTGCGTGGGCGGATTGGTGTGATGAGGGAGATGATTTTTCTAAGCTATGATATAGAATCGGAATTGCCTAGACATGGTAAGGCCTTGCGGTGTCTAATTATGGTGGCTGCCAAAAAAAGCAAGTACTAGAAAATGGAAATCAAAATGTAAATCAGCTATATTAGAAGTTGTAAATACAGTAACAGAGATACAACAACTGGAACTGAGATCTTTAGAAAAAGGTACGAGCAAACTACATGGGAAAAAAATGAGAATTGTGAGAACAATACATACAGGGGAGAAATGAGGTTTAAAAGAAGGCAGGACTTAAATGAGCTATGTAATGTTTGACTGAAAATGATCGGGTAGATTATAAGTAATGTATAACGTTTGCAACTGGGAGTGTGTCAGTATGGTTTGTGATGTAAAATGCTTGCAACTAGGATTGTGTCGGTGTGGTTTGTTCTCATTTAATAAATGTATGATTGCTTATGTCATAAGTGATGGTTTAATAAAGATGTTTCTTGTTCAAAATAAAGGGGGCATGAATTCAATAATTTATGTAATGTTGCTTAGGTTAAATGATTTATAGCAATATATGTGAAGTATGTTTGTTAATGTTGATTTGTTAATACAGTTTGCTTTTGTATGAATGCAAATGTGCCTATGTCACAAGTGATAACTAAATAAAGGTGTTTAAAAAAATGTTGAGGACTGCAGTCACTAAATACTGACATGAGTGTGTGTGTGTGTGTGTGTGTGTGTGTGTGTGTGTGTGTGTGTGTGTGTGTATGTTTGTGTGTGTGTGTGTGTGTGTGTATGTATGTGTCTGTGTCTACGCATGTTTGTTTTTTGTGTATGTGTATAAAAAGGTAGTTGGACTTTGAAATATTAAATTATAAAAACATTGAATAGTAAACATTGATCCAAAAAGATCAAAACTCAGAATAGTGAAAAAATAATTGTGTTTCCCCCTGCACTACTCAATCCTTTTACTGATTATATACACTAATTCTGAGATCACACAACAGCAAGGAAAAAGCAAATTTCCAATCCTTACTGTTCTGTGACCTCCACACACTACTCCAGCAGAAGCAATCAAATTACTTTTCTATCACATGTGGTGGCAGTAAAAACGCTCACTATTATGAACATTTAATTATATGGAGTTTTTTCATATATCTATCTCAGGGGACTTATGGATTGAAAATAGGCCAGGTCCCAAGTTATACTTAATCCATCACTGCTAACCCTAACACTGGCCCTATCCTCACCAAATCCTACACATTACCTTCCATAAGACTACCACTATTCATTGTGTCTGACTTTTTGGTAAAGTTTGAATTAATAGATCACAAATGGAAAATATTTGTTTTAATTTTGTGATTTATTGTAGTTTCAATCTGTTGATTTTTTTCAACATGCCAGCATCAATCTCTTATGTTTCAATTCTTGTGGTACATCTATATTTATCTATCTATACTTATATATATATATATATATATATATATATATATATATATATATATATATATATATATATAGACATACATACATACACACATATGCATACATTTATAGAGATATAGCTGTGTGTGTGTGTGTGTGTGTGTGTGTGTGTGTGTGTGTGTGTATATATATATATATATATATATATATATATATATATATATATATATACATATCAAATCTAAATATCTATATATCTAATATATCAGCAGGTCTAGCTATCTGGTGGTGTGAACATTGACTGTAAGCTACGGTCTCTGTTGAAGTTACACATACAAACAAAAACACACACACACACACACATACCTGGTCACATGTGCAAAATGGGAAAAAGGGAATTGAGGCCAAAGCTATTATATAATAAGTTCAGCTATATACCATGAGATATAAACTTTTCAGCAGTAACATGATGTTAATGAAGAAACAGCAACTGAATGGTGAAAACAGATAGAATTAATAGAAAACTGAAAAAGATATTTTGGAATTCCAAGTGCTACCTTATAGACTCAATAGCCATTATCATTGAGACAGCCTACAAATACAGGAAACTTAAAGACTTCACTTGACTTGTTGGTTGGGAGCAAGGTATATGACTGTAACTACTCATGAATGCAAACTCACTGATGACAGTTAAAGGTTGTGAGACTGTTGATAGCAGTACCTTGTAACATTGTAAATTAAACTCAGTGTAGCTGCCCTGTGTGACTGTGTTTTTAGTGCACTGTGTGCATATAAATACACAGTTTTTTTTTTTAATTTCAACCAAGTACTACAATAAAGTGATCAAAGCATTGCACACTACAGAAACTGTGTTTTTTTTTTTAATTGGGAGGGAGAGCTAGGTCAAGACAGGTACTAGGCTTAAACAGCTTGCACTGAGCTGCAGACTGTTTATGCTTAACAGTACATTTTTCTGTGTGAATTTCTGTTGGGCACTTAGCAGCAACTAGCCTTTTTCACCAATGTGCAAGGGTTTATGAACTCACACAATATATTGTGCACTTTTTCATTTTGTATGTTAAATTTGTAATACAAGTTTAGCATATATTCCCCTTATTAATAATTACAGGTATGTCCCCTGGAGAACATATCAAATATCCAAAATTGATCCTCCATGTGAAGGTAAACCAAACACCCATCTGTTAGGAAACTTTAATTACTCATCTATCAACTCTCCACATACAAATCTAACAACTGTTAATTGTTAGGCCTTTCTCAGTATCATCCACCACAGATCACTGAACCAAATATTTACTCTCATTATGAAAGAAACAAAGCTTCTAGAGCTTGTCTTAATTAACTCCCCTGCCCATAGCTCCACTAGTATTCCTTTCCCTAGTTAAATCAGGCCATTAAGCCATCGCTTTCTGCCATAAGACCAACCTCCCTTAGTCCCTGCCTGCATTCAGGGATGCATGTCAAACCAACCTATTCAATTTTAGCAATCTTTTTGAAAAACATAAATGATCCAATACCCCTGAAAACCTTAATGCTGACACAGTAGCTGAAACCAAGGAATTTTGTGTCCTAATAAATGACTGTATAAAGGAAACTTTCCCCTTTAAGCATAAGAAAAATAAACATATCAAGTGTCCAATATGGTGGCATAATAAAATCAACAAATTACATAACAAGAAACATATGCTCCTAGCCTTATATTTATGTTAGCCCTCCCAACATAACTCTCAACCACTTTGTGCAAGGATCACGAACAAAGCCAAAAATAATGGGGAAACAAAAGCCAAAAATCAGGGACAGATTTTAAATATGGATGCTATGTACTCAGTTGCTAGAATAATGAGCTTTGCATTAACATGTGTTTTCTGGGTTTACTATTACAAGGTCGAACGGCACTCCTTCGACTGTCGTATAGTCGACAACGGAAGGTCGTAAATGTCGAATGTCGAAGTCAAAAAATCAATCTAGGAACGGTGTTAACATGGGTTGAGGTAGGTGTTCGTATTATTCTGAACTACAAACATCTCCCCTACCTCGACCCATGTTGAAACCCATTCCTAGATTGTATTTTTGAGTTTGCGATTATCAGTTTCGACCTTCCGTTATCGACTACACGACAGTCGAAGGAGTGTCGTTCGACCTTGTAATAGTAAACCGTTTTCTGAATGATACAAAGTTTGAAACTTAGATGTCTAGCATTATTTAGTGAATGCAGTCCTCAAATGATTTACCAAATAATCACAAATTTTGCAAAGAACAGACCAAAAATATGAGGTAAATCAGGAACATTTTGTGAAATCAGGGGTAGTTAAAAGGTATACCTCTAAGTTCATAAAACAAAACTTAAACAGATTAGTAAGGAGCTCAGGAATACTATGAAAAATATTACTACCTACAAACACTAGATAGCCACAACACTAAAGACATCCATTAGGCCTTATTATTTATATACATAAAATCCAAAATAATACCCTGCCATGCTCTGGACTCATGAATGGTACTAACTCACCAACTCAGAACCCCTAGCTAACATCTTGGTAATTAATTCATCTCTAATTTCTCTGTACCTACTGTCCCCCTCAGTCTTCCTCATACCAGCTGAAGTCAGCCCCCTCCTCCATCACCAGTGCTGACCAAGTCTCAACTGCCTTTTACAATACAAAAACAAATAATAACACCTCAATGGGGCTAGGCAATATACCTGGCTGCTTACGGGTAAGCACAAAGCATCACCTAGCCAAAGGTTTTCTTAAATATTTTCAAAGTTTTTTTTTCAACAGGATATTACCTAAAGAATTAGGGTTACCACCTGTCCCACTTTGCGAGGGACAGTCCTCTTTGGGCAGTTGTGTCCTGCAAAAAATGTGAAAAACTGGCAAATGTCCTGAGATTTTAGGACAAAATTATTTTCTATATTTTATGTCATAGTTGCATAAAACAGTTATTCTGTATCTGAAACACCTAAATGTTATAAGAAACAGAATAAGGAACTAAAATGCTACAAGAATAGACTTTTATTCAGGCAAAAAACTGAAGTTCTGTCCTTTGTACTGGCCGTGGGTATGTTTTGCCCTGCAAAATCTGATGTTTGTAGGACAAGTGTCCCACTTTGGGCATTTGGAAAGGTGGCAACCCTATAAAGAATGGAGAAACATAATAGTTGTCCTGTCCATAAAGATGGCTCCTCCACTGACTTAGGTAACTATAGGCTTATCAGTTTCAACAGCCTTATCTGTAAAGCCATGGAACAGATTATTTGAGAAGTAATCAATAAGGATATACAAGATATGCAGACTCTAGATCTTTCACAGTTTGGCTTTGTCAAGGATAGGTCATGCTTCTTAATCTTGTTAGCTTCAAACCCCTAGCTGAAAGATTTTCAATCCACACTGCTTATCTGGACTTAGCCAAAACATCTGAAACCATTAACTACTCTGGTTTCATAAATAAGTAACCTAAGTAAATATCAAGACCTTCATAGCTCACTTGATTCATAAATCATTACCCAAAAGAAAAATAGTTGACTGGAATAAATGCTTCTCTCCTCAAAAAGCAAACTGTAATTGTTAGGCCCTCTCTTTTTCGGAATATTTTTCTCTAAAGTACATGTTAATGCTAATAACCTTTAGCCAACTAAATTCACAGGTAACTGAAAACTACAAATCATCCTATATTCACCCCAAATTCACTAAGTAGTACAGCCTTGATTTTGTTAATAATCAGTTTGCTAATCATGGTCTTAAACTAAACACAAAGAAATATAGAATAGTTACCATAGCTCTCAACTGTCCTGATTTTTGCAGAATGTCCAGATTTTTAACTTTTATTTTTTGTCTGTTCCTCATTAATTTTTGGTTTTCTGGTGAATCACTGGCTAATTATCGAGGACTGAAGTCAGAAAATAAAGACTGACATTTGAGTTTCAGACTTCATACCCATCAGAAACTTCATGCTAATATAAAACCTTTTATTCCATCAACTTTCTAAGTTTAAAAACTGTCCCTATTTTAGGCCTTTGCCCCATATATTTATAGCTTTATACAGATTTCTTGTTCTAAGAGATTGAGAGGTTTGATAGTCACCTTTGGTAAAATTAGCGTTCCTGCACAGCATCATATAAATAGAATTCACCTTAAACTGAACCTGTTATCCAGGATTTAGGAACATGCTCAGACAACAAGCAGTCCTTAAGTCCACATTTCTCCAGTAATGTCAGATAATCCTTTCACCTCTCTCATCTCATCTGTTGTGGATTCTCATCCAGATCCCAGTCCATCCTAATTTTCCTTTTCTCTACTCTAATTCACCCCATCACAGAATATAATGGTTCATTAAGAGGTATTGCTCTAAGCAGCCCTTCCAGCTAGAAAGACCCCAGTGATTTATAGATTAAAACCTGTCTTTATTTTTGTGGCATATAGATTCCTGCAAGGTAATCTGTGTCTTGCCTTCTAAGCTATTTTCAAACCCTGCTCTGTGTGATCTCCTTTTACTCAAAAAGAAAAGCACCTCAGTTAATACCCATTTAAAAGTCCTAGGCCTATGTCAAAATATGAACATGTTATAATTGTTAATATCCTTCAAAAGGCCTAGCCATATGCCAAAATATCAACTTATCATAATTAATACCCTTCAAAAGACCTAGCCCTATGCCAAAATATCAACTTGTCATAATGAATATCCTTCAAAAGATCTAGTCCTATGCCAAAATATCAACATGTTATAACTGTTAATACCCTTTAAAAGACAGCCATATGCCAAAATATCAACTTGTTATAATTCAGGGATGAATTCATCATCCACTGCCTCCCTTGCATTCCATTCCCCCTAGCACAATCCAAACTGAACGTGTTCTATCTACATCTCTCACATTAACTCTAACTACCATAACCTTTGGAAATATTAGTTCACCTTTAAGGGTTCTTCTATGGCATTCTTGGCTAAGCCTACAGAGATGACATATCACCAGCTAGCACAAACCTTTAAAT